>NC_079211.1:31888175-32135675 GCF_029633865.1 Lampris incognitus
CAGTTCTAATAATAGGAACAGTCAATATGATGAAGAGGGACCAGCCCCACTCACGATCAACCTATTTAAGTAGAATTTTGCATCTTGATAATGGGGCTGCAACTGACCGTTATTTTGATTATTGATATTGATTATTGATTAATAATTTAGTTTGTAAAATGTCAAAAATAGTGATAAAATGCCCATTGCAAGTTCCCAGAGACCAAAGTGGTGTCATATAATTGTTTACTTAGTCTGAAAAAAAACCCCAAATTATTCCTTTTATTATGACATGAGTTGGAGAAAGATGAGCATTTGTGAAGCTGTAACCTGTAAATTTTTGGTATTTTCACTCGATAAGTGTCTAAAATTATTAATCAATTACCGAAATTGCAATCGATTATTGTTCTGCCAACTAACTAATCGATTAATCAACCAGGAGTTTCAGCACTACTCGATAACGGAGGTATCAAACCTCAGACTATCCAACCTTGCTATAATTTGATTGGTGTCTGATTGCATGCTGCTAAATTTACTCTTGCCAGCGTATGTATTCTTGATAGTAATAGAAATATGGGTGTGGATGGGAGAATCCCTTGTCGCAGTTGGCACGTGAATCTGTTGAATCTATTGCACTCAATGCACTCAATCTCCTTCCCTCTAGCTGGGGTGGCTGCAGACAGGGTGGGGTGATGTGTAATTGAATACTTGCTGTCTTTCATAGAAGACTAAAAGGAAGGACTTGAAGGGAGCTAAGGGGAATTGGAGAATAAAAGGTTGCAGTGCCTATAAAAGAGCTGGGCACCGTGCCAGCCATGAGGCACAACTGGAGCTAGGTGATCGCCAAATTACTCTATTATTGTTATCGTTCAGCGCCTCCACCTCACCCTGACCATGGGACAATAAACACAGATACACACAAACACACGCACACTAAACACTTCTCCCTCCTTTTGTCATCCAAACGCACAGATGCGTGACACATGCACACGACTACATGCCGGTATCGCACAAGTACTGCATGTGTATGGTCAGTGAAGTAAGGTTAAATTAAATTGACTGGCAGTGGACAGTGACTTGCCCAGTGGAAGAGGGATTAAATTTGAAAGATGAATCAGAGCAAGTTATATTTAGGCTTGCTAGCTGTGCTAACTCTTCTCATGTGGTGCTATAGAAAAACAGCTAACCTATTGTAAGCAGGGAGGGAGATGGAGATGGTAGTCTGAATTTCACTCGTTATTCTCTTTTTTTTTCTTTTTTATTACAGTTAGTGGCATCCATTGTGTTCATCAGTTTTGGAGTGGTGGCTGCCTTTTGTTGTGCTATTGTAGATGGAGTTTTTGCTGCAAGGCACATTGTAAGTACAGTATCTCACGAAACAACTACTTAATTAAGTGCATGAATAAATTATAGGTATTGATAACGCTGTTATCATCTGACTTAAAGCCAGCTCATTATTCGAAAGCCATCCCTATAAACACTTTGCTTTGCACTTGAACAGTATCTTCAGGTCCATCTTGCCTCTCTACTGTTCAGATACGGCAGGCTATGGCTGCTACCCCACCCTGAGTGCCTGGTCAAAAATATTTCGCTTTAAAAGGAAATTATTTAATGTTACACCTTCCACTTAGATGAATAGATAAACATCAGCACATTGAATGTGCTGTTAAAAGTACTCAGTAGAAAAAAACCCATTGCAGGGTGAAAATGAATATCACAACCATTAGGATGCAACCAGGGACAATATTGAAGTGGAAATATCTTTAAGCATGTTCAATAATCCAGGTAAGGTAACCACAGAAAGTTGAATCAGTTCATCTGGACACAACGTTTATTGAGAGAAACGTTTCATCACTCATCTAAGTGACCTCTTCAGTCTCAACTGACTGCAGGTACCCCCACCCTTACAATACAGTGGCATAACAACCAAAACAATGATCTGTTTCATATGCAAATTACTATGACCATTAACTAGAATTACAATGGCCATGTGTACTATTCACAGAGGATTTTGGAATGTTTGCAATCACAGCGCTGTAAAATGGTGACAAATGTACTCTTAGCCCCCCCCCCCCCACACCCCTCGGTTCAGGGATGGTCGTTCTCTCTTCATATAGATGGCCTCTTTGATTCCCCATTCAAACCAGCGTTCTTCCCTATCAAAGGTGTACACATCCTCATCCTTGACAGAGTGACCACTGGTCTGTAGATGGGTTTAGAGTGTGGAGTCCTGGCCCTATGTGTTAGCTCTTCTGTGCTGTGCCATCCTCTTGGCCAGTGTCTGTTTGGTTTCGCTGATACAAGTCATGGCAATCCTCCTGGCACTTACCAGCATAAACTATATTGCTCTGTTTGTGCCGAGGGACTTGAGGTGGACCAATTTCTGGCACAGCGTGTTTTGGGGTTTGAAAGCAACTGAGACGCGGTGTTTGAAAAATACGCGTCTCAACTGTTCCGACAGTCCTGCCACATACGGAATCGCCGCTGGTTTACACTTAGACAGCTGTTGTCCTTCTCCCCTCTTTGATCGGCTGTTGCAGTGTTTGGGCATCTTCCTGGCTTTGACAAATGCCCAGTTAGGATAACTGATCTTACCCAGGGCATGTTTAATGTGAGATTTCTCCCCTTCCCCAGCCGCTGTGTCAGTGAGGATGTTGTCAGCTCGGTGGTACAGAGTCCTGATGACTCTTAGTTTGTTCTCCAGTGGATGATGAGAGTCAAACCTTAAGTACTGATCATTATGTGTTGGTTTACAGTACACATCCACAAACAAATGTCCCACATCAATCACCAATTGCAATCTCAAAGTCTAAGAAGTCTAACCTGTCATTTTTCACATCCTCCCTAGTGAACTTGATGTGGTTGTTCACAGAGTTAATGTGGTTGATGACATGTGGTACATCCTGAGATTTAATTTTAACCCAGGTGTCATCTACAAATCTGAACCAATGGCTAGGTGGTATCCCTGGATAGGACATCAGAGCCCTCTTTTTCACTTACTCCATATATACAGAGGTGCTTGAAAGTTTGTGAACCCTTAAGAATTTTCTATATTTCTGCATAAACATGACCTAAAACATCATCAGATTTTCACACAAGTCCTAAAAGTAGATAAAGAGAACCCAATTAAACAAATTAGACAAAAATATTATACTTGGTCATTTATTTATTGAGGAAAATGATCCAATATTACATATCTGTGAGTGGCAAAAGTATGTGAACCTCTAGCATTAGCAGTTAATTTGAAGATGAAATTAGAGTCAGGTGTTTTCAATCAATGGGATGACAATCATGTGTGAGTGGGCACCCTGTTTTATTTAAAGAACAGGGATCTATCAAAGTCTGATCTTCACAACACATGTATGTGGAAGTGTATCATGGCAAAAACATAGGAGATTTCTGAGAACCTCAGAAAAAGCATTGTGGTGCTCATCAGGCTGGAAAAGGTTACAAAACCATCTCTAAAGAGTTTGGACTTAACCAATCCACAGTCAGACAGATTGTGTACAAATGGAGGAAAGTCAAGACCATTGTTACCCTCCCGGCAGCACAGTGGCGCAGTGGTTAGTACGGTCGCCTCACAGCAAGAGGGTCTTGGGTTCAAGCCCCAGGGTAGTCCAACTTTGGGGGTCATCCCGGGTCGTCCTCTGTGTGGAGTTGCATGTTCTCCCCGTGTCTGTGTGGGTTTCCTCCAGATGCTCCGGTTTCCTCCCACAGTCCAAATACATGTAGGTCAGGTGATTCAGCCATACTAAATTGCCCCTAGGTATGAACGTGTGCGTGCGTGCGTGCGTGCGTGCGTGCGTGCGTGCGTGCGTGTGTGTGTGGGCCCTGTGTGATGGCTTGGCAGCCTGTCCAGGGTGTCTCCCAACCTGCCGCCCAGTGACTGCTGGGATAGGCTCCAGCATCCCCACGACCCTGATAGCAGGATAAGTGGTTCGGATAATGGACGAATGGCTGTTACCCTCCCCAGAAGTGGTCGACCATTAAAGATCACTCCAAGAGCAAGGCGTGTAATAGTTGGCCAGGTCACAAAGGAACCCGGGGTAACTTCTCAGCAACTAAAGGCCTCTCTCACATTGGCTAATGTTAATGTTCATGAGTTCACCATCAGAAAAACAGTGAACAACAATGGTGTGCATGGTAGGGTTGCAAGGAGAAAGCCACTGCTCTCCAAAAAGAACATTGCTGCTCATCTGCAGTTTGCTAAAGATCACGTGGACAAGCCAGAAGGCTATTGGAAAAATGTTTTGTGGACGGATGAGACCAAAATAGAACTTTTTGGTTTAAATGAGAAGCGTTATGTTTGGAGAAAGGAAAACACTGCATTTCAGCATAAGAACCTATCACATCTGTGAAACATGGTGGTGGTAGTATAATGGTTTGGGCCTGTTTTCCAACATCTGGGCCAGGATGGCTTGTCATCATTGATGGAACAATGAATTCTGAATTATACCAGCGAATTCTCAAGGAAAATGTCAGGACATCTGTCCATGAACTGAATCTCAAGAGACCGTGGGTCGTGCAGCAAGACAACAACCCTAAGCACACAAGTCGTTCTACCAAAGAATGGTTAAAGAAGAATAAAGTTAATGTTTTGGAATGGCCAAGTCAAAGTCCTGCTGACCTTAATCCAATCGAAATGTTGTGGAAAGACCTGAAGTGAGCAGTTCATGTGAGGAAACCCACCAACATCCCAGAGTTGAAGCTGTTCTGTCCGCAGGAATGGGCTAAAATTCCTCCAAGCCGATGTGCAGGACTGATAACAGTTACCAGAAATGTTTAGTTGCAGTTATTGCTGCACAAGGGGGGGTCCCACCAGATACTGAAAGCAAAGGTTCACATACTTTTGCCACTCACAGATATGTAATATTGGATAATTTTCCTCATTAAATAAATGACCAAGTATAATATTTTTGTCTCATTTGTTTAATTGGATTCTCTTTATCTACTTTTTAGGACTTGTGTGAAAATCTGATGATGTTTTAGGTCATATTTATGCAGAAATATAGAAAATTCTAAAGGGTTCACAAACTTTCAAGCGCCGCTGTAAATTGACCACTATAGGTGAAACTGGAGAACCCATAGCACACCCATGTCTCTGCCTATAGTACTGACCCCTGTATGTGACGTACGTGGACTGAAGACAGCTTCAGGAGCAGACACACTTGGTCAGTGATAGGGAGGAATGCTGGTTTGAACGGGGAGTCAAAGAGGCCATCTATGTGAAGAGGGAATGACCATCCCTGAACTGAAGGGAGGGTCTAAGAGTACATCTGTCGCCATTTTACAATGCTGTGATTGCAACTATTCCTAAATCCTCTGTGAATAGTACACATTGCCATTATAACTCTGGTTAAGAGTCATGGTAATTTGAATATGAAACTGATCGTTGGTTTCGGTCGTCATGCTACTCTATTGTTTATAAGTAAGGCTGGGTGTTTGTCACGGAAAATATTGACTAAAGCCATGGAGCAATCACGGCAAAGTTGTAGACAATCACGGAAAACTGAAAAGAAAGAGGCAGAAATCACGGAGTGTTTTAAATAGCTTGAATGTATTCAATTAACCAAGAGATCTCATGCACAGTAGTGGTAAATTATTGAAATAACATGCGCAACTGTAGCAACAGTAACAAGTGCTTGAATAAAAAAAAACAGCGGGCAGTTGCCCGCTGTTTGCCTTGTCAGCAACAATGCTAATTCCGTCTCAAACTTGGAGTTTGTCTTTGATCTCGTTCACGTGTTTCACGAATATGCTAGGCAGGTGGGTGCGTCGGAGTTGACAGCACTTGGAATCACTCCGATGTCGCGGAGATTGCGTTCCAGATAGGACTTCAGGCCAACATTGTCCAGTGTGTGTAAGGGGATGTTGGCTGAATTGAAAGCTTCTGTAAGTTTAATTACCTCACTCTGTCTATGCAATTGTGCGGTTGTTTTAGCTTGAAACAGCTCTGACGCAGTTTTCGGCTGTTCTCGGTTTCAATGGCCCGATCTGCGGTTGTCTTTTTATGGTCGTTTGTCTGCAAATGCTTGTCGCAACTTGCTTTTCGAGTGTAGTCCACCGGGATGTTACACGCTGAGCAAAATAACAAACCACCACTGACTGACATGAAACGTTTTTTCTGGGTATTGTAGGGATCGTGCTTTAGCGGAGGTCTTTGCAGTTTTACTCATTTTGAAGTTTTTGATCGGACCGTGACTAACGTTAGGTGTTCATTCATTCGCACTTCTAACGTAACCATGGGAACGTAACATTACACTGTAAACTTCCACTAATTGGGACAATCTATGGGTCGGAGTTTAGGTCAAAATGTACAATGCTAGGCTATATGCGGTTCAGAAGTGATGGTTAAAATGCTTAGTGCCTATACAGATCACACTGTAGGCTACGTTAAGATTGACAGTTAGGCTACCATTCAAAACTGTAGAAAAATCACGGAAAGCACTAAAAACTGGGGAAATCGCGGACATGGCAAAAAAATGGCGAGAATCACGGAATCCGTGACACCCGCGACTTCCGTGACAAACACCCAGCCTTATTTATAAGGGTGGGGATATCTGCGGTCAGTTGAGACTGAAGAGGTCACTTGGATGAGTGATGAAACGTTTCTCTCAATAAACGTTGTGTCCAGATGAACTAATTCAACTTTCTGTGATTATAAGTGGAAAGTGATTGAAAGTGGAAAATTTGCTACAAAACTATTTCTGGTTTTCATACCAGAGAAGTACACCATGAAAAGATTCTCCCTACCATGAACGGAGGGGCTGGAAGCAATAAGCAGTGTCAGTCTTCATAGATAAATGAAATCTTTTCAACTTTTCAGCTTTTACATTATGGATGGCAAAAAACAAAACAAAGAAAGATTTGAAACACAAATAGAGGCAGTGTAGATGCACAATTTGTGTTGGCTGATTGTGATTCATTGAGCAACTTTCTCATACTTGTTTGACTTTGTTTTCTCTCTTCTTCTAGCATGCTAGCCTAAAATAGCCCTAAAATGATGCGATGTGCATACGTGAGTAATGGTTGATCATTGCACTGCAGGACCTACGGCCTTTGTATGCTGGTCGATGTGACTTCCACTCAAGTGAGACTTCGTCTGAGCGTGATGTAAGAAACACATGTTGCTTTTGGTCCTCCAGCAATGAAATGTAGCATTGAAACCTTTTTATTTTGCCCCCCCCCCCCAATAACACATCCTACACCTAGGGCTGTCACGATCATGACATTTTAGTTGCCAATTAATTGTCATACAAATAATCGCGATTCACATTTTTTAAAAAATTTTTTTGGTTCCCCCTTTTTCCTCCCCAATTGTATTCTACTATTGTAGAATACTGTATTGTAATATGGACATCATTATTAAGTTACATTTTAAAGTAAGCAAATATTTTTTATCATCTGGTATGAAATGACCAACAGATTTTCTAGAGAGTGAGGCAGAGTCCTCTGAGTTGGGTTTGGTGATGCTCTTTTCCCTGCTCTTTTCCTGGAAGTGATCATAGATTTGGCTAAATTATAGACTACGCGGTGCATGGATAATTCCCAGTGCATTTCCAAATGGTTTGAGGCGATTTTTCCATCATCGTTTCCGCTATCGAATCACAAGCGTTCATGGTTAGAATGCCTGTTTTGTCAATCAAACATATGTGGTGGTGTGAAAATTGCAGGAAAGTAGAGACGGACACTTTCTCTCATTGACTACACGAACGCGTGTGTCATTTATCTTCCATACAAAATCACGATCTCAGCAACATGGCACTGCTCCAACCAACCTCGTTCTCACTCCGCCCTCTCAACACGGAAACCCTTTCTTAAAGGGCCCGTGTCTACCAATTATGGTGAATTGTGCCCATATAGTCCTCCTACATACGTCCCCCCAGAATTCACCGTAACAAAAAAAGTCAACGTGGAGGGGGGCGGATTGCCCAGCTACAACGGCTTCAACAAACAGGTGCAGAGGCTGGGGTGCTTACAGAAGGGCCTTAAGGACCCTGCAGCGGCGTGGGGGTAGGGTGGGTGGTGGAGGAACCTTAGGGGCCTTGTTCGGGGGTGGGGGCAGGGTAGGAGGACGCCCCCGCCGTGGGGGCTGGGCAAGTCCAACAGGTCGGTCCAAGTCCAGGTGAGCTGGTTTGAGGCGATCTACTGAAATGTGCTCTGGCTTGTTGCCGACCTCCACTACAAAGTGCTTGTCTCCGGTCTCCAGGATGTGGAATGGCCCGTCATAGGGAGGCTGCAGGGGTCCACGGTGGGCGTCGTGGCGGATGAAAACATTATTTTTTCCCCCCAATTTAGTGGCCAATCGATCCCTATTTTAGTTCAAACTCCCACCCTCGTACTGCATGCGTTCGCCAACTGCATCTCTCCGGCCGGCAGTCTCAAAGGACACGCCTCGTCACTTTCGTGACAAGGTGAACCCATGCCGAACTACTGCTTTTTCCGACACACACACAGACACATTCATGTGATGAACACAAGCCGACTCCGCCCCCATCCCGAAGACAGTGTTGCCAATTATTGCTGTTTCATCGAGTCCGGCCATAGTCGGATCTGACGAGACCGGGGCGCGAACCCTGGGCCCCAGTGGGCAATTGCGTTCTAAGCTGATGCTTAGAACGCTACACCACCGCAGACCCCGGATGAAAACATATTCTGCCGATTGCAGACTTGTGGGATGTGAGACTTTGGGAGGCTGTGTTGCGAAGTGGGGACCGGTACAAAAGCTCTGGCATTATCCAGGAGCGTGGTCCGTTGAAGGGCTGCAGACCAGGGAACTGTGGTGTTGGGGACGAAATCCCCTGGGACCCGCAGCAGCTGTCCGTAAACCAGTTCAGCGGACGAGGACTGGAGGTCCTCCTTAGGGGTGGTCCTGAGGCCCAGCATGACCCACAGGAGCCTGTCAACCCAGCTGCTATCCTTGAGGCTGGCCTGAAGAGCAGCCTTCATAGAGCGTTGAAACCGCTCACACAACCCATTGGCCTGTGGGTGGTACTCGATGGTGCGGTGGAGCTTAACCCCTCTGCTCTCTGCAACTGCGTTCCAGAGCTCAGACATAAACTGTGAGACCCGGTCCGAGGAGAGGTCAGATTGGGTGCCGAACTGGGTAACCCAGTTCCTGATGAATGCCCGGGCTACGTCGGTGGACGTCGTCAATGACAGTGGGACGGCTTCTGGCCATTGAGTGGTCCTATCCACCATGGTGAGGAGGTAAGTGAAACCGTGGGAGGGGGGCAGGGGGCCCACTAGGTCCACGTTTACATGGTCGAACCTCCTTTCGGGTAGCGGGAACTGTGCTAGGGAGGCTTTGGTGTAGCGGTGCACTTTAGAGCGCTGACACTCCACGCAGGTGTCAGCCCAGTCTCTCACGTCTTTTGAGCGCGTGCCAGACGAACTTGGCTGCCACTAGTCTTTGAGACGGCTTTTTGCCAGTGTGGGAGAGGCCATGGACAGCGTTGAAAACATGCTGCCTCCAGCCAGTGGGAATGATGGGCTGGGGCCGACCTGTGGAGACGTCGCACAGGAGTGTGGTGCCAGCGTCGTTGAAAGCCACGTCCTCTAACTGCAGCCCTGTGACAGCTGTCCTGAAAGCCTGTACGTCTGGGTCGGTGGCCTGGTCAGCTGCCATACAGGCATAGTCAAGACCCAAGTGGATGGCCCCCGCAATAGTCTGGGAGAGGCAGTCGGCGACAAGGTTGGTTTTGCCAGCAACATGCTGTATATCCATGGTGAACTTCGAGATGTAGGAGAGCTGTTGTTGCTGGTGGGCGGACCACGGCTCAGCCACCTTGGCCATGGTGAACATCAGTGGTTTGTGGTCCACAAACACCGTGAACTGGCGGGCCTCCAGCAGGGAACGAAAGTGTTGAACGGTGAGGTAGAGAGCGAGGAGCTCCCAATCAAAGGTGCTATACTTCCATTCACTGGGGCGTAACTGTCGGCTGAAGGAAGCGAGCAGCTGCCAAGCACTATTCACCCACTGCTCATGCACCTCCCTTACCGTGTAGTCCAAAGCATCTGTAGTAATGGTGATCAGAGCCTTGGGTGACGGGTGCGCCAGCAATGTTGCATCAGCCAGAGCAGCCTTAGTGTCCACAAATGCCTTGTCCCTCTCCGCAGACCAGTCCACAGTGTGTTTGGTGGCCTTGCCTTTCAGGTCCTCATACAGGGGTTGCATGAGTTGAGTAGCTCGGGGGATAATGCAGTGGTAAAAGTTCACCGTGCCGAGGAACTCCTGTAGGGACTTCACTGTGAGTGGTTGCGGTAAGTTCACGATGGCATCCACCTTTGACAGGAGGGGTACCGCCCCGTCTTTGGTGACTCGGTGTACAAGGAAGTCGATGGTTGTCAGCCGAAACTGGCACTTGGCTGGATTGACGATCAGCCCATGCTGGCTGAGCTGCTCGAAAAGAGTCCGGAGGTGGGACAGGTGTTCCACTTTGGAGGTGCTGACGATAATGATGTTGTCTTGATAGACGAAAACAAAAGGCAGGCCCCGTAGCACCAAATCCATGAGGTGATGTCTGCACAGAATTCTTGAGGCCTAACAGTATGCGCAGGAACTTGAACAGTCCAGTCCAAATGGGGTGATCACCACTTTTTTGGGGACATCCAGTGGGTGGACGGGCACCATTTGGTATCCACAGATGAGGTCCACTTTGAAAAAGATGACTTTTCCAGCCAGGTGGAAAGAAAAATCCTGGATGTGTGGGACTGGGTAGCGGTCCGGTGTTGTTGTATTGTTGAGTTGGCAGTAATCGCCACATGGGCACCACCGGCTGCCAGGCTTCGGGACGATGTGGCGGGGTAAAGCCCATGGGCTGTTGGAGCAGCCAATGATGCTGAGATGCTCCATATTTTTGAACTCCTCCCTGGTGGCGGTGTGCTTGGTCAAGTCGAAGCACCGAACCCGAGCATAGACTGGTGGGCCAATGGTGGCGATGTGGTGCTCCACTCTGTGCTTGGCATTGGAAGACAAGAAGGTGGGCTGCGTGAGGACCAGAAACTCAGCAAGAAGCCGGAGAAAATCGTCTGCGGCGGAGAGCACGCTAGACAGTCTGATGGAGTCCGCTCCGCTGAGAGTACCCACATACGAGCAGAAAGTGACCACGTCAATCAAGCGGCAGTTTTGACATCCACCAGCAGCCCATAGGCGCATAGGAAATCCGCTCCAAGGAGGGGGACAGACACTTTCGCCGTGACAAAATCCCAACCGAATCGCTGTCCTCCGAAACACAGTTCCACGCACCTAGTGCCATAAGTGTGGATGGGGCTGTCGTTAGCGGCTTCAATGGGGGGGCATATCTGCAGGACAGGATGTCAACTCTCGATGCGGGCAGGACGCTCTCTGCGTGCCCGTGTCGCACAAGAACGGCCATCCAGAAATGGAGTCTTTGATGAAAAGCAGCCTGCCAGTCCGGCCGACGCACATTGCCACTACTGAGCGCTGGACCCGGCGTTTCCTGCCGCGCTTGGCCTTGGGTCTAAACTTTGCATGGTAAAAACACTGGCTGTGACCCTGCCACCGTTGAGGAGCTGCTGCTGTCCCGGCGACTGTTGTGTCTCCAGGCAGTGATGAAAATGTTTGGGCAGGAAAAAACGCAGCCGCGCAGTGCTGTTGACCAGCCAGGACAAATTTATCAGCCTCCTCGGCCAGACAGTCAGTGACGGTGGTGTTGGCTAAAGCAGCCCTTACCTGATAAGGCAGCTGTCGTAGAAACAGTTGGATGAAGAGGAAGTCGGGCTTGGGCTCTCCCAGGAGATCCAGCATCCTGTCCATAAGTTCAGATGGCTTACTGGCACCGAGGCCCTGTAGAGATAAAAGCCGGCTGGCCCGCTCAGCGTCAGAAAGTTTGAAAGTTTTCAACAGGTGAGCCTTAAGTGTCTCGTATTTATCCTGCTACGGAGGATTTTTAAGAAGGCTCACCACTCTGGTTGCTGTTGAACTGCCGAGAGCCGACACCACATGATAGTATTTTGTAGTGTCTGCGGTGATTTCGCGCAATGCGAACTGCGCTTCTGTCTGAGAGAACCAAGCTGAGGCTGACGACTCCCAGAACTCCGGCAGCTTGAGAGAAACTGCATTAGTCATCATGTTCGTAAAGATTTGTCTGTGGAAACGTCCAGCAGACAAATGTCGAGGTCACCAATGTGGAAATTGCAGGAAAGTAGAGACAGACAATTTCTCACACGCGTGTGTTATTTATTCCTCCGTACAAAATCGCCATCCCAGCAACATGGCGTTGCTCCAACCAGCCTTGTTCTAGCTCCACCCTGTCAACCCGGAAACCCTTTCTTAAAAGGCCAGTGTCTACCAATTATGGTGAATTGTGCCCATATAGTCCGCTACAGCAGCTGTCTTTCCAAGTTCGGCAAATTGGGTGGGGTGTTGGATCCGTAGATGTTTTTTTTTTAATTTGTAGCATTAGTGCTTTTGACCGCCAACTTTTTGCTGCAAATCCGACAAATCGCCTACTCCAAGTGACCAGTCTGACACAGCAGTGGCCTTCCCCAACTTTGCTACAGGGTGTGTCCGGGAAGATCCCTGTCCCAAATCTCACTGGCGAGCCGTGGCTGGTCCAGAAAAGCCACCACCTATGCCGTGTCCGCACCACATATGTTCCGTCACTCAGTGACGCCGCCGTGCCAGCTGATCCCCCCCCAAACCGGCCCCAACGACCATGTCAGCCTTGTCCTCTGACATTGTCGCTCTGGATCCAGATAACATCATGCCTGCTGACATCAGAGATGAGTTCCGTGCCCTGCATAGAGAGTTTGATGTAGTGTTTGATCCCCACTTTGAAGGATATAATGGCGCTGTGGGTCCATTCCAGGCCAGGGTGAACATGGGACCTGTCCTACCTCTACCCTTCACCAACAGGTCGGCCTGGCTTGCCATACAGGCAGAGTGCTCTGACCTCAGACGGACCTGCGCTCACCTCTGTCAGGGTACGCGTCCATCCAAGAAGCTGACTAACATTCGTGATGTGAAACGTTATCTGAACGTCACCACAGGGGCTAAGGACGGCCTCCTAGTTATTCACCGGCACCCCCCCCTCGCAGCCTCGACGGACTGCATCGTTGTGCCTTGGTCTGGCCTCGATAGCCTACTGACCTCTCTCCATATCAAGCTCGATCAACCCACTGGCAACCAGTTGAAGACAGTTATGCAACGCTACTTCTACGCGTTGGATATGGACTCTGCTGTGCAACGTGTCTCCAGCGGCTGCCACCAGTGCGCAGCTCTGAAGAAAGCCCCTGCGTTCGTATCTGACCAGTCTACAAGTGACCCTCCGGAAGTCGTCGGGTCTTCTTTCGTGGCTGATGTGTTCAGGCTAGACCGCCAGTTCATTCTGATTGTCCGGGAGTGTGTCACGTCTTTCATGCTGTCTTGTCTCATCGACGACGAGCGTAGAGACACTCTCAGGGACGCTTTAACCCGCTTATGTGTGGGTCCGTGCCCTCTCGACGGCCCCTTTGCTGTGATCAGGACTGACCCTGCCCCTGGTTTTGCTGCATTGGCAGGGGATGGGGCCTTCACTATGCACAGAATAGTTGTTGACGTGGGCAACGCCAAGTATGTCAATAAGAACCCAGTGGCGGAGGAGGCTCTTCAAGAGATTCAGGGGGAGATTTTTCGTCTCGAGCCTAACTGTAGGGCTGTTACTCCCCTGTTACACTCTGTTGCTACGGCCAACCTGAACAGTCGTGTTAGATCGCGTGGATTTTCCTCCCCGTGAAATGCTGCTTCAGCGTGACCAGTTCTCCCATAGGTAGTTGCCTGTGGTCGATCAGGGCCTCATCTTGAAACAACACTCGGAGCGTGTCACCAACCATCCGTACAGTCAAAGGTGCCCTCTGGTCGTGTGGCCGTGCCTCCCGCCATTCGACCTGGTGAACTCTTGTACCTGTGTGGTGACCGGAATAAGTCAAAGGCCCGTGACAGGTACCTCGTCATGAGCATGGATGGTTCATGGTGCAATATCCAGAAGTTCACGGGGTCTCAACTCTGTCGTACCTCCTACAGGGTCAGGCTGGGTGACTGCTACAAAGTGGAAGGTCCCTCTATGGCCTCTGAACCCCTCGCGGACGATTTCGTGTCTGATGAGGACTTGGACAACCCTGCCCCGCACTGCCCTGACATACCGCCAGCCATTGCCGAGCCCCCACCTGCACCTTGCCTGCCTTGTGAATAACGACATGAGGCTGGGGGATGAAACTGTGTCTCCCGTCGAGGTCGACCTGGGGGGAGCTCCCCTGGCGAGTGTGTGCCTGCTCTTGCACCTGATGCTGCACCTCAACGCTCGGAGCGTCGCCGGCACTTGCCACGGCATTTAGAGGACTTTGAACTTTAGGCCGGTTGTTTGTGTGTACTGGTGATAATGTTTTGTCTTACCTTACAGGTCTAGTTATATAGAGCTGTGATGTTGCCTGGTGTTCTGTGGTGTTATTGTTGTACTGTGTGTAGGAGGGGGGGTCTTTCTTTTGGAAAAAAAAGGGGGGACGCCAGTATTGGTTGTGGTTGCTATACTTACCAAGCCTCCCTTCTGGTCTGCCTGTGTTGCAGTCTCTGTTGTTCTTCCTGTTTTAACTAAATGGCTGCTGCTGCACGTTACCATCTGCGTTGTGTGATTAATTGATGTCGTCTCTCGTTACTGGCGTTGGGCTCTCCTTTTTTATTTGGCTTAAAACCAAAATGTCCCCACAGCTGTGCTGTGGTGTTTGGTTTTGCAACTTTGTCCATGATGTTAATGTCAACAGATGCTCATCGAAATGCAGTCGTCGAATATTATAGAATAAGCATCTCAAGATAAACAGTTTGTTGGCACTAATTTACCACTTGTGAATGGAAACGATTGTAACGATTATGCAAAATGATCGCGGTCAGGTTAAATGTGCCACTAAACCATCGCAGAAGGGGCAGAAGAAGATGACGTCATTAAAAGAGCACCAGTCAAACAAAAAAAGGTGGGAAACAACGTGGAAATAGTAGTAGTAATCTACTACTACTTTCGGCTGCTCCCGTTAGGGGTCGCCACAGCGGATCATCCGTTTCCATTTCCTCCTGTCTTCTGCGTCTTCCTCTGTCACACCAGCCACCTGCATGTCTTCCCTCACCACATCCATAAACCTCCTCTTTGGCCTTCCTCTTCTCCTCTTCCCTGGCAGCTCCATATTCAGCATCCTTCTCCCAATATACTCAGCAGCTCTCCTCCACACATGTCCAAGCCATCTCAATCTTGCCTCTCTTGCTTTGTCTCCAAACCGTCCAACCTGAGCGGTCCCTCTAATATAATCGTTCCTAATCCTGTCCTTCTTCGTTACTCCCAGTGAAAATCTTAGCATCTTCAACTCTGCCACCTCCAGCTCCGCCTCCTGTCTTTTCGTCAGTGCCACTGTCTCCAAACCATATAACATAGCTGGTCTCACAACCATCTTGTAAACTTTCCCTTTAACTCTTGCTGATACCCTTCTGTCGCAAATCACTCCTGACACACTTCTCCACCCACTCCAACCTGCCTGCACTCTCTTTTTCACCTCTCTACTGCACTCCCCGTTACTTTGGACAGTTGACCCCAAGTATTTAAACTCAAATGCCTTTGTCACCTCCACTCCTTGCATCCTGACCATTCCACTGTCCTCTCTCTCATTCATGCATAGCTATTCCGTCTTGCTCCTACTGACTTTCATTCCTCTTCTCTCCAGTGCATACCTCCACCTCTCCAGGCTCTCCTCAACCTGCACCCTACTCTCGCTACAGATCACAATGTCATCCGCGAACATCATCGTCCATGGAGACTCCTGCCTGATCTTGTCCGTCAACCTGTCCATCACCATTGCAAACAAGAAAGGGCTAAGAGCCGATCCTTGATGTAATCCCACCTCCACCTTGAACCCATCTGTCATTCCAACCGCACACCTCACCATTGTCACACTTCCCTCATACGTATCCTGCACCACTCCTACATACTTCTCTGCAACTCCTGACTTCCTCATACAATACCAAACCTCCTCTCTCGGCACTCTGTCATAAGCTTTCTCTAAATCTACAAAGACACAATGCAACTCTTTCTGGCCTTCTCTATACTTCTCAATCAACATTCTCAAAGCAAACATCGCATCTGTGGTGCTCTTTCGTGGCATGAAACCATACTGCTGCTCGCTGATCGTCACCTCTCCTCTTAACCTAGCTTCTATTACTCTTTCCCAAATCTTCATGCTGTGGCTGATCAACTTTATACCTCTGTAGTTGTTACAGTTCTGCACATCGCCCTTGTTCTTGAAAATCGGTACCAGTATGCTTCTCCTCCACTCCTCAGGCATCCTCTCACTTTCCAGGATTGTGTTAAACAATCTAGTTAAAAACTCCACTGCCATCTCTCCTAAACATCTCCATGCCTCCACAGGTATGTCATCAGGACCAACTGCCTTTCCATTCTTCATCCTCTTCATAGCTGCCCTCACTTCCTCCTTGCTAATCCGCTGAACTTCCTGATTTACTATCCCTACATCATCCAACCTTCTCTCTCTCTCATTTTCTTCATTCATCAGCCCCTCAAAGTATTCCTTCCACCTTCTTAGCACACTCTCCTCGCTTGTCAGCACATTTCCATCTCTATCCTTGATCGCCCTAACTTGCTGCACATCCTTTGCACCTTGGTCCCTCTGTCTAGCCAATCGGTACAAGTCCTTTTCTCCTTCCTTAGTGTCTAATCTGTCATACAACTCACCATACGCCTTTTCCTTTGCCTTTGCCACCTCTCTCTTTGCTTTACGCTGCATCTCCTTGTACTCCTGTCTACTTTCTTCATCTCTCTGACTATCCCACTTCTTCTTTGCCAACCTTTTCCTCTGTATAATTTGCTGTACTTCCTCATTCCACCACCAAGTCTCCTTGTCTTCCTTCCTCTGTCCTGATGACACACCAAGTACCTTCCTAGCTGTCTCCCTCACTATTTCTGCAGTGGTTTTCCAGCCATCTGGCAACTCTTCACTACCACCCAGTGCCTGTCTTAACTCCTGCCTGAACTCCACACAGCAGTCTTCCTTCTTCAACTTCCACCATTTGATCTTCGGCTGTGTCTTCACTCGCTTCCTCTTCTTGGTCTCCAAAGTCATCCTACAGACCACCATCCGATGCTGCCTAGCTACGCTCTCCCCTGTCACCACCTTGCAGTCTCCAATCCCTTTTAGATGGTGCCTTCTACATAAGATATAGTCCACCTGTGTGCACTTTCCTCCACTCTTGTACGTCACCCTGTGTTCCTCCCTCTTCTTGAAATATGTATTCACCACAGCCATTTCCATCCTTTTCGCAAAATCGACCACCATCTGTCCTTCCACATTTCTCTTCTTGACTCCATACCTTCCCATCACCTCCTCATCACCTCTGTTCCCTTCACCAACATGTCCATTGAAGTCCGCTCCAATCACCACTCTCTCCTCCTTGGGTACCCTCTCCACCATGTCGTCCAACTCATTCCAGAATTCTTCTTTTTCATCCATCTCACACCCAAATTGCGGGGCATATGCGCTGATAACATTCAGCAATAAACCTTCAATTTCCAGCTTCATACTCATCACTCTGTCTGACACTCTCTTCCCCTCCAGCACGCTCTTGACATACTCTTCCTTCAGAATTACCCCTACCCCATTTCTCCTCCCATTCACACCATGGTAGAAGAGTTTGAACCCACCTCCGATACTCCTGGCCTTACTCCCCTTCCACCTGGTCTCTTGCACACACAGTATGCCTACCTTTCTTCTTTCCATCATGTCAGCCAGCTCTCTCCCTTTACCAGTCATAGTGCCAACATTCAAAGTTCCAACTCTCACCTCCACATGCCTACCCTTCCTCCTCTCTAGCTGCCTCTGGACATGCTTTCCCCCTCTCCTTCTCCTTCGCCCAACAGTAGCATAGTTTCCACCGACACCCTGCTGGTTAACAGTACCGGTGGCGGTCGTTGGTAACCCGGGCCTCGACCGATCCGGTATGTAAGTCTTATTTATGATCCGCATATTTGATTTGGCAAAGATTTTACGCCGGATGCCCTTCCTGACGCAACCCTCCCCATTTGTCCGGGCTTGGGACCGGCACTAAGGATGTACTGGCTTGTGCATCCTCAGTGGCTGGGTTAAATAGTAGTAGTAATAATAATAATAATAATAAATCAATATGACATTTCTGTTAGTTTCATCCAGCTGTTTTTATACAAATGAATGGAAACTATTCTAACAATTATGCAAAATAATCGCTGTCAGGTCAAATAATTGCGATCAGGCGATTATGTAATAATTGTGACAGCCCTACCCACACCAACGCTTTGGATCGGCATTCATAACATTATTGCCATTGTAAATATCTGCTGAATGATGTGGACAGGGATGGGGGGAGGTCCTCTATGCAGGAATGTAAGATGCTTTTTTAACCCTAGGTACCCTGCCAGACATCTTCACGTATGTCCTGTAAACTGCGTGTGAAGAGCAACACCTGTTACTGCTGTGACCTCTATAATTGTGGGAAGTGAGTATTGTACCACATGGTGTGCTGCATCAGTGCCTGATCTGGGGGGGGGGGGGTTCTTCCAGAAAAGGAAGAACCCCCCCCAAAAAAGGGGGGGCGCTGTTTTCTCTCAACCATGTTGCGTTGCTTTGTTGGCTTGGACTTTTGATCTGTGCTTTTGTGTCATTTTTCGTTTCTTTTTTAAATTATTTATTTATATTGTGAGGTCCCATGTATCAAACTAGTATGGCTTTTCTTTGTTTTTACTTATTTTTCAGAGAACATCCTCTTATTGGACTTCAGAATAAAGATGTTTTGAAAAAGTTTAGGAAATCATCCATGATTTGGAAGTAGGTCACTTTTTTCTAGCCCCGCGATAGCCGTTATTGATCTACCCATGTTTATGTTTTTCATGAATTAACTATAGTAGTTGTCTAGAGTTCAACTGCTTGACATAAAACCTGCCATGGTAATGTGTGGATTGGATGCCATCTTACCTGCATGTCCTTGCTCTTCTGGCTTTGCCTGACTGAAGGTCTGTCCCCATTCATTTCTCCCTCCTCGAAGCAACTCTCTTGAGGGGTTTCTCTCCTGACATCTAGATTGAAACACTTAGTGGTTTCATAGCCATAAGACCCATTTTCTATCGATCAAGACATTTTCACGTCTGTCATTTTGTCCCGAATTAAAGATGCTCAGTATCTGTTGGTGTGGGTAATGTAAGCACGTCGCTCCACTCTAATACCATCATGGAAGTGTATATCATTTTGTTGTTACCGTGCATTCGTGTGACTGTCCACTGGTCTCTTCCACCTACGGGGCTAGCCGTGTAGAAATGATTGGAGGCTACCACGAGTACACGGATGTGAGGAGCTGCCAGGATGTGGTGCACCTCTACCATCTCCTATGGTCTGCCACCATCCTCAACATCATAGCTCTCTTCTTGGGCATCATCACAGCTGCAGTGCTGGGAGGCTTTAAGGACATGGTAGGTCAAGAGGAAGAGAAAAAAAACCGATAAAAACAAACAAAAATTAAATAGTGGGGGCAAAGTCTTTGCTTGATGCTGGAAGGATGGATAAAGATATTGGGGTTGATGCACGTAAGATTTTATTTATTTATTTATTTTACATCAAGGAGCTCGTGGGCCACCACCAGCTTCTTCCCTCAAACTGTCTAATCTTCCAGTTGTTTTCTCGGCTTAGTCTACATTTGAGTGTGTCTGCGTCTAAGGACTCAGCCTCATGCAAAGCAGAAAGCGTGCTTTTATAATAGCTCTTATGGACATTCTAATTGCTCATTATACAAGTTAATGACCAATGTGTCCACTGGGCCAATAGAGCCACCTACAGGCTCTCCGCCTCCAGCTGACACAGACCAGACTCCACTGCCACAGAAGCACTTTTAGAAAACTAAGTTACATAGTGCCAGACAGTAGAAAAAAAAGTCTGGTACGACATATAATAATGAATTGAAACAGTCTCCCTCAGTTATGTGCTGTGGAGAGGGGTGTATATGCTGATTTGTATTCCAATCCAACACTACAGCAGCTTTCTCTAAATAGAACTCCTTCAACAACCAGACAGGGGAGGACTGAATAGGGAAAACCTATGTACACGTCTCCTGGTGGCACATTATTGAGCATCAGTGAGTTGAAAAAAAATCCAAATAGCTATGCATAGTAGATGAAGAATCAAGGATGAAAGATTATAGATGGGTTTTATGGTAAAAATTAGCCAAATAATATGTAATAACAGCCCTAATGGTTACAATGAGCCTGAAAACATCCAATGTTATGCTTGGAGTCCTTTAATAACCTTTAAAGTGACTCTGCATATACATTACATATTTTATGTAATTTTAATCCTTTGGTGTGTGTGTGTGTGTGTGTGTGTGTGTGTGTGTGTGTGTGTGTGTGTGTGTGTGTGTGTGTGTTTGTGTGCGTGCGTGCGTGCGTGTGTATTTAGAGCCCATTAATGATCTTTGTCTTTGATTTCTTTGTGACAGACTCCATCTCCTGCCTCAGATTCATGTGAACCAGAGGTCATCTCAGCCCCGGTCCTCTCTGAGCCTCCACCTCCCAGTACCTCCCTCAGTTCTTACTACAACACTGCCCCCTGCCTCCCACCTTACACTGCCTATGACCTACAGGTAAAGCCACTTCATCCTCCAGTGCTTTTAACGTGATGAATGGAATGAGCGGTCCTGTTCCCATCCAAATATTGAATGATTCTCAGTGAACTTTAGAGAAGTCAAGAAGTTAGAATGTGAAACAGGTGTGCCTCCATAATCTGGCTTTAAGCAATCATGCAATCTCCTTTGTGTGCATTCAATTAAGTCAGTGTGAGTACGGAGAAAGGCTGGTGGAATTTAAAAATTCAATTTCCATCATTCTTTATTTAAATACCTCTTTGTCAGTACCTCAACCTTTCCACTTCGAGAACTTTTTTCCTTTTTTTCTAAATAATGTTCTTTTCCTTTTCTTCGACAACATACCAGCTTTGTAATAACTTCAATGTGAAATACCAAAATACGAAAGTTTGCATGTTGTCTATTTTTATACCCCCCCAGAAAAACAAAAAGACAGATTGTACAGAACAGAACTAAAGTGAAAAATAAAATAAAAATTTAAATGTACAACGACAAATGGCAAAATAGATCAAAATGTAAACATAAATACACATACAAATAAAATAGATGTATATATTAGTCACAGTTGTCTATTGTTAATCTACATGGTAATTTGATCAAATAAGAATCAGTTATGGAAGAGTACACAGTTTTAGCGTTTTCATATATATGTCAGAAATGGTTGCCATTTCTTATAAATATTACCTGTAGAGTCACCCAACATAAACTTTATTTTCTCCATGTTTAAAAATGTTCTCCAGCCCACTGGACATGTGTGGGAGCGGCCTCCTGCTTCCACTTCATACGTATAAGGTGTCTAGCAATTAAGGATGCAAAAGAGGCCGCTCTGGTGGCCGAGCGGAATAAACCGCCGTTCTTGCAGTCCGCTCGTCTTGTGGCTGGGAGGTTCGTATCCCAGACTCACCGTAACCGGTCATGGCCAGAGCGTCCACGGGTAAGGCATTCATTACGCCACCCTTACCCGAGGGATAGTGGGTGTAGATCGGTGTAGTGTTCGGGGACTCGTCGTTATCCAACGACCCCTCTGGCCCACCCGGGCGCCTGCAGCCAAGCAACTGAAAGCATTCTCCCTACGCCTCCTTCGCGGCTTGAAGGTGATGCAATCCATGCGAGACTTCAGTGTGTAAAATAGCGAGAGCAGCCGACACGAGTTTGAAGGAAACTGGTGTTACGCCTATCTCCTTCCTGTGGAAACGTGAGCCAGGGGAGTTATTCGACAAGAGTTCCGGCCATATGCCATTGGGTTAATCGGGTGGGATAAGGGGAAAACTAGAAATAAATGTATAAGAAAAAAAAAGGATGCAAAAGCAATTGCATTCGAATAATGTCTGGGAAGGAGCATGTCCTCTGGTAATGCTCCGAAAATTGCAATCAAAGGGGAAGGCGTATATTTGACTCCGAAGACAAAATGAGTATTGTCTCGTCAACAGAAAAAGAACAACCCATATGTCTTCAGATATGACTGTAAAACCAAAGAGGACTTTGAAGGTGGTGAGGGTCTTATTGAGGAGCAGTCTAATGCTAGATCCATAATAGCATTTATAGCTCCCCCAAGTATTAATTAGCGAGTGTCAGTACCGGGTAAAGGGGTGTGAAATAATGAGCCAGTCACAACTACATAATGACCATTTGGGTCAGCTGTGAAATCAAAAACAATAAATGGAGTAGATTTATGGATAAGTATTGCAGTACCCCTAGCTTTACTATTGAATTTACAATGGAACATTTATCTGACCCATTTTTTTCCTAATTTTAGGGTGTCTATATTTTTTAGGTGTGTTTCGTGAAGAAAAGTGATGTTTACCTTCAGGTGTAAAAGATGGGGAAATACTTTATTACGTTTGATAGGGTGGTTAAGTCCCTTAACATTCCAGCTGATAAAGTTAATATGGCAACCATTAGTTTCTGAAGTTGAAGGTGTAGGTATCACCATTTAGATTTATAGAAGGGGGAAATATGAAAAATCATATTTATACATTTTGTGATACATTTGAATTAACTGTGTAAGCATAGACAACCTTAATACATCTAAACAAGACAAAATAAATAGAGATAAAAATGTAAAGACAAAAAGCAAAAACATCAACCCCACCCTCCCTATTATCCTCAGTGTCATCCTCTAAAGAAAAAACACAAGCGTCCCAAAGCTTCCCAGCTTTTCCTGAGATCATTGTACACACTCCTAATCTCAACCATTGTCCCTTTAACAAGTAGTTTTTCTGAGCTATAATCCATATATTTAATCAATGATTCATCCATCCATCCATTATCCAAGCCACTTGTCCCAATTTGGGGTCATGGGATGCTGGAGCCTATCCCAGCAGTCATTGGGCGGCAGGCGGGGAGACACCCTGGACAAGCCGCCAGTCAATGTTTCAATTCACTGATTAAGAGTCAACGAGAGAAAAAAAAAAAACAATGGCAAATTTACTTAATAATGGCATCATAAAGTACAAGAAAGCACCCGTCTCGATTACAGCAACAAACTGCACGGGTGGAGTCAATCATAATTCAAAACAGTTGTGCAATAGTAATTTAAACATAGCCCAACCGGACCACCCGGAGATAAAAGACAAGCATACCCCACCGGGACCTGCCCTTTAACCCCATGGTCTTGGTTTGTTATCAAAGGAAATACATCACTTGCCGTGTAGAGCCTATAATGTTAGCCAAAAGGCTAAAGAGCTTAAGTAGTTCCATAAGCACCTAATCAATAACACAAAAGAATTGCCTTTTAGGCAGGGATGCCAAGTTTCAACAAAAGTTAAGAGTGAGACTCTGGCGAGGGGACTTTTGCCGGTATCGCCGGCAAAAAAAATGGGCCTTTTTTAAGGTGGATTTAGAGGAATATCTGAACTTAAATTAACATTAGGATTAGACTGTTGTGATGTTGTAATGTGATGTTGGCCTCCTCCTCATGCTCTCTCTCTTTACTCGGAATAGTGAACACATAAGAAATATTGTCAATTGCTAGAAAGAATAGAATACACAGAGTCCAAGCCTACATTAGAATTAGACTGTCGGATGTCATTATTCAGTCTTATTCTGTCATTTGTATTCAGGGAGCTCCTCTCAACCCAATTATTTGTGCAACTTAAAAACCAGTTTCCTGCTATTTTATATAGTGTTCATAATTGACCAGCACAAGTAGAAATGAAAACAATTGTAACAAGAAGAATTTAGACAAATAAAATAAATATATTTATAAAATGTCAATGAATACAGAACCACAACAATAATATAAAAAAATAAAATAAAGTGCATTTCTTTGTTTGTTCAGAGCACAAGCCTCAAACTATGAATTCAAGCAGTTCCCTTAATCCTTGGGCACCCCTCCAGAAAATCATGACATTTTACCCTCGGTGCAAAAAATGTTCAGTTCCTTAAAAGTGCTATAAAAATATTACACATGAATATTTTTTTTCACTTTCAATGCATTAAGTCTTTTGACCATCTTCAATACTGATCATAACTATTAAATTTACATGTATTTCTTAAGTAATTTTAACCCTTTAATGCCTTTTTGGGAACATAAAACCACAATTATTTAATGAGAAAAACATGAAATATGACATATTTTCCATATACTAATTGCAAACTGGAATTTTTTGGAGGATGGGTGGCAACCCTAGTTAAACCCACCAAATGACATAATAGTCATTTCAACAAACATTGACATACCCGATCTCAAATGTTCTAACATGCACAGACACTGAGCTAAACTTCTGCTCTGGAAAGTTAAAAGTTTAGAATTTTAGATTTAGACTATGTGGCAAAATAAATCACATCCTGGTTTTTATTAAAAAAATCATCACCTCATGTCAAGAACTATTAGATCAATTTCATTCAATAACACATTCAGAGATTTATCCGTGAACCAAGTATAAGAGAAACCAAAAACAGGACATTCACCAAAAAGGAAAGCTATTGTTCTTCTACAGATCTCTGACAAGTGACTGTTCGAATATTTTCCTTTTTAACTGCGAGATATCACAGCAGCCTGTGTAACATTACTCCTGCTCAGACTGAGTGACTATAACGCATTTTATTCTATAAAACTAACGTATTTACTATTTCGTATGATCAAAATCAAACAGTTACCTACCGTTTTCTTTCTTCTTATTCCTCTTCTTCTTCTTCTTCTTCTTCTTCTTCTTCTTCTTCTTCTTCTTCTTCTTCAGTGGGGTCTTCTTCTTGTGGAGCTCTTTTATTTTATTTTATTTTATTTTATTTCGTGGCGTTGATGCTATGACCCGCCCTACTCTGCCTCTGATTGGTTGATACTCGTGGTTGCCTTTCATTGATTGGGTTGGTTAGATTTAGGCATGAGGACTGATGATTGGTTAAGGTTAGGGTAAGAATATCTGGGTCAGCCAATCAGAGGCAGAATAGGGCGGGCTCACCCCGGAAAGCCAGTGACGGACCCGAACTACGGCAAGCCGCAAGTAGCATAGCAAATTGTGGAAATATTATATAGAAGTGAAGGGAAAACTTTTATGAGCGTGTGAAATAGCAAGTGTGGCATGTGAGCGTGTGAAGAGGTATAATTGCGTGACTCTCACTCCCAAAGGGTGAGACTTGGCAGCCCTGCTTTTAGGACATGAACAAACTCAAAGGCACACACGAGTTTTCAACATTAAAACTCCCCCCACAGTTAAATACTGTCAAATGGATTGTTTTTTCATTGATCATCCTATGTTGAAATGACAGAACGAAACTTATGAACTCACCAAATAGTTGGCTAGCTTGGCTCAGAGGTACGTGTAAGTCAGCCATTTGCAGTCCTACTGATATGGCGAGAACAGAAGGATCATGTGACGGACTGTTACTTCTGTCTGACCAATGTATCTGCCTTCTCTACTAAAAATAAGAAATCTATTGAATACCCCAGTTTTCCTTCAGCCATGAGACCAGTGCCACATGACAGTTTGCCAGTACCGAAGCCACCAGAGACATGGAGCCTAGATGAGGCAGATGAAGATGTCACAACGTATGATCCAGATGTTGAACCCTTTATTCCTGGTTATCCTCATCTGATACCACAGCCAGAATTAAATGACCTGGTCAAGGACTTTGTCAAAAGCTAAAGCAGAACTACTTGGTTCAAGATTGCAAGGATGGGGTTTGCTGTCACTGGGTATAAAAATGTCTATCTTTTGGAACCATCAAGAACATTTGACAAACCTCTTTATGCAGGTTGACAACTTGTGTTTCTGCATGGACACTAATGGATTGTTCGTGGCTTTGGGTTGTGTGCATGACCAACAACAATGGTGTCTTTTTATAGATTTGTCAATGTTAATCCTGAAAGCTGTCCTGTTACACAATGGCAATGTCCACCCTTCAGTATCCACTGGCTGTGCGGTACACATGAAAGAAACCTACAATAACATGGAACTGTTGTTGAAACACATACAGTACAACAATTATGACTGGAACATCTGTGGTGATCTAAAAGTATTGGCACTGCTACTAGGAATGCAGCTTGGATATACAAAGTACTGTTGTTTCCTTTGTGAAGGGGATAACCATGCTAAAGAGTCACATTACATTAAAAGGAACTGGCCACTCCGTAAGCATTTCGTTCTAAGGCAGAAAGTGTGGCGCATAAACCACTTGTCAACCCAACAAAGATATTTCTGCCTCTTATCCATATAAAACTCAGACTGATGAAAATTTTTGTGAAAGAAATGAACAAAGAAGGTGATGGATTTCACTATTTGAGACAGACGTTTCTAAGAATAACTGATGCCAAGATTAAGGTAGACAGTTTTGTTGGTTATCAAATCAGACAGGTCATCAATAACAGGGAGTTAGAAGATCTGCCAGTGGGGCCAGAGAAAATAGCATGGAAGGCATTTAAGGATGTTGTTGAGAATTTTGTCGGCAACTGCACAGCACCAAACTACATCGAGCTGCTTGACAACATGCTTAAAGCATACAAAACCATGAAGTGCAACATGTCATTGAAAATTCATTTTCTTCATTCACACTTGGAATTCTTCCCTGCTGATCTTGGTGCAGTCAGTGACGAACATGGTGAAAGGTTTCAGCAGGACATTGCAACCATGGAAAAGAGGTATCAGGGCAACTAGAATCCATCAATGCTGGCCGACTATTGTTTGACACTGACATGAGAGGCACCAGATGCTGAGTACAAACAAAAATCAGCTGCAAAACATTTTAAGCTCAGTTGAACTAACACAATGTGTCAGTATCATTATGCGATTAAACATGTTAAATTCAATAAAAGTTATTTTACTGTTTCTCCGAATTCCTACCTGACAGAGCAAATCGGAAATTGTTTTTGTGTTCAGCTTGACATTGTCTATCATAATCTCTAAAACAAAATTCTGGAAGAAAATCGTTTGAAAAAATTTGTTGTCCAGTGTAATGGATTGGTGTACTTTTTTTCACCTACATACAAACTACCATTGTGTTGTGTTGGTGCAGCTTCAATTTATCAGTGCCACTTGAGAAGGATGATACACTAATAGCCTGTTGCTGTGTAGTAGTAATATATTTCTTTCCTTTTCCATAGGCTTCCAGCATGTTCCCTGACTCCTCAGGTCTGTCGGATGACTCCCAGTCTGGAGCCAGCATGTGGCCTACTATGGTCCCACCACGATATTCCCCTCCTTATTACCCACCGGATGAGAAGCCCCCACCATACAGCCCCTAAATTGGTTACTGGCAGAGAATGGCTGGCATCCTTCCCTCTTTGCCGGCTGAAATGGCAACTCTAGGGCCTTGATTAGCTGTTTACTTTTGTTTTGTTTTTTTATACTGGTTAACCAGTTTGAATGTAAGCTGCTACTGGCCTTTCCACTATCTTATCAGAGCAGCAATGTCAGAACTGAGATGTGTACAAAGACAAACAGGGAGAAACGAGAGAAAAAAAAGAGCATAAGTCACATTCCCTGTGACTGTAAATGCCATTTATTAAAGCAGAAGGGATGAGGAGGTCGGCTGGGAAGACACGCTTTCATCCCAACATGTATTCGAAGGTTCACATCAGCCTGACCTGATCCACACTTGGCATACTTTGTGTGTGTGTGTGTGTGTGTGTGTGTGTGTGTGTGTGTGTGTGTGTGTGTGTGTGTGTGTGTGTGTGTGTGTGTATCAAGAGACAACTTCATACATGCCAGGACTGTTTACACATCTGCCTTAATGCAAGCTGACTTCCAGAGCCACGCCTCACTGTCACCTGGACTTTGTGAGCTGTGCATGGACAATCATCTCCTTCCAGCTCATGTTTAAGGTTCCCCTCACTTTACTGTAGTGACGCCTCAAGTCTCAAGTGGGTTCCATAATTGTCCATGGAGTTTCATGTGAGGATGATCGGTTTGCCATGTCTTGATCTGGAGTGCTATGCATGGACCCCCACTTGGTATTAACACAATATTTTTTTTTTGCTACTCCTGTGTCCTTTGTGAATCCACAAATTGGGCAGCTAGTTAACTAAAAACTGTACAAACTTCTAGGCCCAATCAGTTGCTGCTTTAGAAATGACATAGCGATTCACTACACATTATCAAAGGTGATGACAGCTGTAATGGAGGTATAACATGCTTATAATTTATGCAGCAGTGTGCTGTACAGTTGCTCTTTTATTACAACAAACAAGGTATACAATGCATAGATCCTAGCATCTATTAACCATGATGGTCTCACTCATTGTTCAGGTATGCCTTGAAGGATGGTGTATAGGATTTTGTAGAGAAGTATTCATGGAGTAAACAATTCTAGTTGTCTGTGGAGAAGTCGGCACCATTACACTCTTAACCCTAATCATTGTATTTTCACTGAATACCACTATTGGAATAAGTATATGTGATCTTCATCTGGAAGTAGTATTACACTAAAAACTTTTGAGTCTTAGTCACAAATAAACAGTAGCCAGTCTTGATGTAAGGTAAAAACATGGAAGCAATCTGCACTGGTTTCATTGACATGGGATTGGGCAATGCCAGTCCTGGACTAAAATATCTTTTTTTTTTCCCCAAAAGTATTTTATTCCAAGCAAGAGAAATCGTAGCAGGGATGTAGACTTGGACCATGTCCACGAAACCAGTCTTTGTCAGCTTTAAAAGTTGCTTTTTTTTTGAGTTTGAGGAGCACTTTCTCAGGGGTTACGGCGTGCTAATGAAGTGACTTTTTTTCTCTACCATTAAAAGCTGTTTTGTATAATTAACATCTTGTATCTTCCCCATAATGTAGCAATATACTGTTAATGTGAGGTTCTGGAAAGAACATTTCATAAGGTTTTCCAGTTGCTTTTGGTTTGTCTGGTATCAGCAACATTAGTCTGCAGGCTGCACGTGCTCTGGTGTGGACGTGTTGGATGGCATGCATAATAGTTTTTTATTTTAGCTGAGACTATAACTCTTGACACATTATTGTTGAGAGATAAGTTGGGAGTCAAATCTATAACAATATCATGGCCACAGCACAATATCTCAGTGCCAACGCATTAATTGCAATTGTAAAGTCAAAACTATTCTTTATGCTAAGCAGGATTTTCAACCGAGGGCCAAACATATGCAGGTGTGACATGTAAACTCCAAAATGTGATGTCTTTGATTAATTGTGTTAGAATTAATGACAATATTTAACGAGTGAAATGACCTTCATCCAGGTTAAAGTTCAGGTCGTGTTTAGGTGTAGGTTACTAATAATATTGATGGAGCAGGGTGGTGCATTATGGGGTTGTGCGTTAGGAGGCCCAAGTTTCCCTTGCTGATTTCCCTGATCATCACAGCAGACACAATGAATCGATAATTGAAATCGGTTTGCATTGTATTGAAAATATACTGGTCTTCGTGGCATGTGGAACCACATCTGTACAACATCCAAAATGAAACCACATCTGTACAACATCCAAAATGTCGAGGGACCGAATACTCCAGACAACTCATTACCACACACTATGTGAAACAAACCAAGGCTGGAAACAAATACAGTGAATGGTTCAAAATAAAAATGTGCTTGCCAATAAGCACTATATTTAAAATAAGGCAATGAGTCATTTATTATCATTTATTCAAGAGCTGACATCCATACTAACAGGAACTGATCAAAAAATAAACACCAGTGACAGGATAAGAGCCAGGCATTTTAAAATGAGTTTATTTTACTTTGTAAAGCACTAAAGACCTAATAAATACGTCTAATAATATATTACCCACAAAGCAAGCTGTTTTGGTCAGTCCAAGCATGCCTGGGCATGCACTCAGTGTAGGTGCTACGTAAATGTTGTGTTAGGCATGCCTGGGCACGATTAGTCAGGTTTAGATGAATGGATGATGATTTATTTCGAACATTTAAATAAGCAGGATATAACATACAGATAAGCCATTGCCAATAATCTGAAGTGATCAACAAATCCACACATCAAACTCAATGAACAAATCTCCATGTGCATCAGATTATTTTTTACATGTTCGAAAAGGAGTAGGAGGAAGTATTCATTTACAGTGCCTTGCAAAAGTATTTAACCCCCTTGACATCCATCCAGTATCCAAACCGCTTATCCTAATCAGGGTCGCGAGGATGCTGGGGCCTATCCCAGCAGTCATTGGGCGGCAGGCAGGGAGACACTCTGGACAGGCTGCCAGTCCACCCCCTTGACAGTCATCACTAATTTCTGGATTATGAGAGATACTCACACATCTGTTCCCGAACAATATTATTTTTGTGAACCCATAAGCTCTAACAGCATGTCCCCAAAGCCAAAATAAGTTATGTTTCGCTGACTTTTTATTAATAAATTAAAATTGAAATATAGTGCTTGCATAAGTTTTCAACCCCTTGTGCTCTGAAAGCTACAAGTTTACACAAATGACAAATTATCCCTAAAACAAACTCAGGTTAACACAACTGGACATAATTAGTGTGCACCTGTAAGATATTAAAGTAATGGTCTCGTTTGAAGAAGCTCCAGAGGTCAGCGGCTGAAACTGGAGTAAATGTACATGAGTCAACCATATCACAGGCTCTCCATAAATCTGACCTGTATGGGAGGGCAACAAGAAAGAAGCCATTGCTCAAAACTATGCATATAAAAGCACTCTTGAAGTTTGCTACCAAGCATGAGAAAGACCCAGTTAGGATGTGGGTAACGGTTTTGTGATCAGATGAGACAAAAGTTGAGCTTTTTGGCCAAAACTCAAAGCGTTGTTTGGCGCAAACAACACTGCTCATGCCCTAAAAAAAACATCCTCCCTACAGTGAAGCATGGCAGTGGCAGCATAATGCTATGGGGTTGCTTTTCATCTGCAGGCACTGGGAGCCTTGTTCAAATTGAGGGAAGAATGGATGGAGCTAAATACAGGCAAATATTGGAAGAGAACCTGTTGCAGTCTGCCATAAAACAGAAGCTTGGGAGAAGGTTCACCTTCTAGCAGGACAATGATCCTAAGCACAAGGCTGAAGCAACAATGGTATGGCTCAGCAACAAAAAGGTGAACGTTTTGGAGTGGCCAAGTCAATGTCTGGACCCCAACCCCGCTGAAAATCTGTGGCACAGACTGAAAATCATAGTCCAGAGGCACCATCCCACCAACCTGCAACACCTGTACAAATTCTGCCAAGAATGGGCAAAAAGATCCAGAAGAATGTGCAAAGCTTGAACATATCCCAAGATAATCATGGCTGTTTATTGCAGCAAAAGGGTACTCTACAAAATATTTATATGTGGGGTCAGTGATGTGTGGTGAGGTCAGTGGCTGGGTGGGCAGTGGGCATTCAATCAATCAGGGTACATTTTATATAGCGCTTTTCTAGCTGCAACAGCCACTTTACAAAAACATTGACCAATAAGCTGTAGTGCAAGTTAGAATTGGGGATTCTAATATCTCTATCATTCACAAATCCAAATTATATGCTTTTGTGCTCTCTAATGTTTTATAACAATCTGGTCTTTCTTCATTCTTCCAACTGCCACAGAATTCTATAATATTATGCCCCCATGGCTGAACTACATTCCAAATAAAAACCTAAACAAAAATATTGTCAAAGTACATATGAAGTACTTTTTTCTTGTTTTTATATGGGTTTTGATTGCTGTGAAATGACTAAGTAATACCATTGCCTTTCCATAGAGCTCCCAAACCATTGTACATTTCATTGCAGTCACTACAAACGGCAGTTATGAGATACTATTTGTGAATATTGTTGAAACATTACCTGAAAAGAAGAGCACAACACAAAGACACAACATTTGTGGTAAGAATATGTAATTTACTATATGTAAAATATACAAATACATATATTTAAATTATGTACCATTTCATTAATTAATTTCTAGTATTATGATGTATAATAAAATGACAGATAGCAGAACTGAGAGTGAATTCATGCAAATAAACTGGGTGCTGAGATAACAGAAGGTTGAGATCATATGTATTGAGGTCACCTGTAGATCAAGTAAAAACACTAATTTTTGGGCAATACATGTGAAAATAGCAGTTAGTCACTTAGGGCATGCTTTTACTTAAAACGATTTAGAAGGAAACTTGTAAGATACAAAGTGACATCAGCATATCAGGAATCAGCAACATTTATTTGTCATTTCATTTCATGGACGCAAGTTCATGAAATGAAATGAAATATCGTTTCCCCAACCCACAGCAGTGCAACACAGAGACAAAAATATATCCAAAACCTACAAGAACACATATATCCTACTACTACTACTACTACTACTACTACTACTACTACTACTACTACTTTCAGCTGCTCTCATTAAGGATCGCCGCAGCGGATCATCCATTTCCATTTCTTCCTGTCCTCTGCATCTTCCTCTGTCACACCAGCCACCTGCATGTACTCTTTCACCACTTCCATAAACCTACTCTTTGGCCTACCTCTTTTCCTCTTCCCTGGCAGCTCCATATCCTTCTCCCAATATATCCTTCTCTGCATATCCTTCCATATCCTTCTCTGCATCCTTCTCCCAATGTATCCAGCATCTCTCCTCCACACATGTCCAAGCCATCTCAATCTTGACTCTTGCTTTGTCTCCAAACCGTCCAACATGACGGTCCCTCTAATACGTATAATCATCCCTATTCCTGCTCTTCTTTGTCACTCCCAATGAAACTCTTAGCCTCTTCAACTCTGCCACCTCCAGCTCCGCCTCCTGTCTTTTCGTCAGTGCCACTGTCTCCAAACCATATAACATAGCTGGTCTCACAACATCGTATAAACCTTCCATTAAACTCTTGCTGGTAACCTTCTGTTACAAATCACTCCTGACACTCTTCTCCACCCACTTCACCCTGCCTGCACTCTCTTCTTCCCCTCTCTTCTGCACTCCCCGTTACTTTGGACAGTTGACCCCAAGTATTTAAACTCATATGCCTTCTTCACCTCTACTCCTTGCATCCTCACCATTCCACTATCCTCCCTTTCATTCACCCATAGGTATTCTGTTTTGCTCACTGGTTTTCATTCCTATTCTCTTCAGTGCATACCTCCACCTCTCCAGGTTCTCCCTAACCTGCACCCTACTCTCGCTACAGATCACAATGTCGTCCCCAAATATCATAGTCCACGGAGACTCCTGCCTGATCTCGTCTGTCAACCTGTCCATCACCATTGCAAACAAGGGTAACCCTGTGGTTAAATTATAGGCCTTAGATATATTACATTGCACTATTAGATAAGAGTTTGGCCTATGTTCGTTATTTTGTTTACCTTTTGAATATGAATATATTATATTGTTGATATTGTTCTGCAAAACAGTTGTTTACCAATGTGAAATGCATTTACTTTTATTATTTAAAACTTACCTTGAATGTGATTGGTTGAGAGGGCAGCGGGGAACGTCAGCGCGAGCAGACTGAACTGGGAGAAGAGGAAGGTCACTCGTGACTTGTGTGAGCAAAACGGAGCAGTTTGATGTCGAGTTGTTATATGCTATTTTGCGGTGAGAGAAATGTAATTGAAGTTTATTGAACAGTGATGTGTGCGGGTGTCTGACCGAGACCCACCCCGGGAACTGGTTGTGTGGACTGGGGAGACAAACTGACTACTCGTTGGTCCCATATGTGGACCCAGCGACGTTACGGTGCGAGCTAGCCAGTCGGTGTTCGTTGCTAGCACAGCAAGACGCGCGAATGGACTGGATGCGGTAAGGGGCTTGCCCCACAGTGAGTCGGGCCGTCTTCTCATTTAGCGAAGTAACGTTATAAGTTACAGTGTAGTGGTATGTTCATGCGACCATCGAGGAACGCAGAAGGAGTCGTCTGTTGCCGTGTTGTGCTGCCGAGGCGAGCGCACGGTTCGACCGTGAGATGGTGCTAACGGCTAACTAGCCAGTTAGCTAGGATGGCTGCCGGCCTGACGTTCGCTGCTGTGCTGCGGTGGGAAGCGCGAGACGAAGAGGAGCATTCTTTGTGAGTACACGTTGGATGTGCGGGCTTCCAAGGGGAGCGAAGAGGGCTGTTTAGAGCCCCAATGTACCCGATAAAGAAACAGGCCTGCAACTGGGGGTTGACTTTCTTTTATTTTTATTGCCGGCTTAGTTATAGGGTTGTTGAGCTGTATGCTAATGTGTTGGTCTAATTCATTTGTGTGTATATGAATGCAGATGCTTGTTAGCCATTGAGGCTTATTACTTTCATTCATTCTAATAATTATTACTCATAATACATTTGTATATATAATTCTATGTACCTGTGTGAGTGTGGATTATTCATGTGTGTTTATTCCTGTGGTGTCTAGGCTATGGTAAGTGACATGTTGAGTTAGCCTTAAACGGGCCGTCCACCATATTTTTACAACCTTAAAGGGCTAGTCCACCTTTTTACTGGACGTAACCTAGTGACACCCAGAGTTGTGTAGACCATAGTATATAACCTTAAAGGGCTAATACACCATATTTTAGAACCTTAAAGGGCTAGTCCGCCGTTTTAATATAAGTTATTCGGTGACACATTGAGGTGTCTAGACCATGTTAGATTGCCTTAAAGGGGTCATATGCCATATTTAAGCGCCTTAAAGGGGTAGTCAACCTTTTTAGTTGGAGTCACCAGATGACACTGTAAGACATTTAGAGCCTTTAGAACATACTTTAAATACATAAGAAGCGAAGTTAACATACTTCAATAGTTTATTGGATACCGAGTTGTATAGAGAACTCAGGAGCGTTGTCCTTGACAGTTAAAGGGGATAGATAGCGCTACACAAGAAAGGGCTCAGAGCCGATCCTTGATGTAATCCCACCTCCACCTTGAACCCATCTGTCATTCCAACCGCACACCTCACCATTGTCGCACTTTCCTCATACATATCCTGCACCACTCCTACATACTTCTCTGCAACTCCTGACTTCCTCATACAATACCACACCTCCTCTCTTGGCAACCTGTCATATACTTTCTCTAAATCCACAAGGACACAATGTAACCCCATCTGGCCTTCTCTATACTTCTCAATCAACATTCTCAAAGCAAACATTGCATCTGTAGTGCTCTTTCATGGCATGAAACTGCTGCTCGCTATTCGTCACCTCTCCTCTTAACCTAGCTTCTATTACTCATTCCCATATCTTTATGCTGTGGCTGATCAACTTTATACCTCTGTAGTTGCTACAGTTCTGCACATCGCCCTTATTCTTGAAAATCTGTACCAGTATGCTTCTTCTCCACTCCTCAGGCATCCTCTAACTTTCCAAGATTGTGTTAAACAATCTAGTTAAAAACTCCACTGCCATCTCTCCTAAACATCTCCATGCTTCCACAGGTATGTCATCAGGACCAACTGCCTTTCCACTCTTCATCCTCTTCATAGCTGCCTTCACTTCCTCCTTGCTAATCCACTGCCTTCCTGATTCACTATCCCCACATCATCCAACCCTAACTCTCTCTCATTTTCTTCATTCATCAGCCCCTCAAAGTACTCCTTCCATCTTCTCAGCACACTCTCCTCGCTTTGGTGGTTCTTGTATATATATATATACTATATATATATATATATATATATATATATATATATATATATATATATATATATATATATTGTAAATATTAAAATAGTTAATTAATCCGTTCAGATCTTTATTGTTCATCTTTATATTTGCATTTTTGATCTTGACCTCGTGTAGTTGCTCTTTACTGTAGGCTAACGTTAGTTGTTCTAACTAGCTTAGCTAGCTGTCCTGTCCTGTCTTTTGCAGTTTTTGCAAAGAAGAATTATGATGGATGCAAACAGGGTGGCCCAGATCCTACAGGAATCTTCTCACACTTTCTCCTATGAGGAAAAACTAGGAATGAAGGTAGGGGGGAGATGGGGAGCCCAAAGCCCCCCATATAGCTGGTGCAGCGAGTGGGCTCGGTAAATCGGAGTTTCAAGTGTTCTAGGTATGACAGGTGTAGTGACTAATGGAGTGTGCTAACAAACCCCTTGTATTGCTGGCATTGCATGATGTTTAAGTGTGCTGCTGCAGGAGATGGGTGTTCTTCAAAGTTTGCAAGAGATGGATTTGAGGATCTATGACATTTTGACAGATCTGTTAAACTTCATGAAAAATCAAAGAACCATATCAATGCAGCCGTGCAATTAAGTCTGTTAGGAAATGTGAGGATTAATACTCTGATTGATGAAGGCAAGCGTCTCCAGTTGGCAAAGCAAAACGAGCAAACTGTGACATTCTGAAAAGGTTGATTGATTTGGTGTCATTATTGGGTCGTCAGTAGCAGGCCTTAAGGGGGCATGATGAGAGTGAAAAGTCCCATAATAAATTTATAAATAAATTTAAATATATTTATGTGATTTTTTATTATTTGTCAGATTATTGTGATTTTAATAACTATATTGTGGTTCTTTTTTGTATGGTTGTTTGATTTAATTCATCAAGTCTGGTGTAGAGGATTTGTATCCTGTGCCAGAAATGTTTTCATTAAATTTCATTAAAGTAAACTACAGAGGGATGGTAGAAGTGTTTTCCCCGCTATGATAATATTCTGGCCGCTCATTTGAAATCAGTGAGGTTAGTTGTAAAAATATAATAGAGGGGCTTGCTTTCTTGCTTGCTTCACCAAAAATTTTGGTCGGCAGCTGCCACTGCTCTACATTTGTATAGGTTTGTAAAAATTAACAATAAATATCAATGCAAACTAGGGGTCTAAAAATGAACAATAAATATCAATTCAAGTGTTGCATTGATTTGTAAAATCCATTACTATACACTTCAGTTCAGCTACACAAACAGTTGGCTACCATTGTGAACTCTACATTTGTATAGATTTGCAAAAATGAACAATGAATATCAATGCAAACTTTGCATAGATTTGTAAAAATAAACAATGAAACTTGAATTAAGACATAGCTACAAAATAATTGAAAAAGAGCTATTAATAGTGAAGCTGGGAAATAACGAGTGTGTGTAGCTGATAGGGAAGGTGTTTCAGCGATGGTTGTTTGATGCAGGACAGCATTCTATAAAAAAGTCAACATTTAGAGAATAAAATCAAATCTAAAACCATATTTATATGTTAACTTGTCCAACACAGCCACACTACATGAAAAACACGTTTACAGATTACTTTAACACTGCCACGAGCATAAAAGCGCAAAATCAATGGCTTGTAAACCTTCACTTAAACATGAAGTCCATTTGCCTTTTTTTTTTAAGTCTATTTGCCTGTCTTTATCCATGTGAAGTCTATTTGCCTGTCTTTATCCACGAATCTCTCCGTGACTTTACGTGACGTGCTTGACCTTGATGGTTCTGATTGGCTCGCACTCCCGCCATAAGCAGTGCCTTTCCTCATCTGTTTATTTCGCCGTAAACTACGCAATACGCACGCGCAAACTCCGAAATTCACAACGTTAAAGGCAACCCTTATAAAACAGCCTACCCTTCCGACTGAAAAAGCAGGCGAGATTGTGCGCTATACGGCGTTTCACTCTTAGAAGTTTAAGGATTACAAAGGTCAAGGACATAAAAATATTATTAAAAATGCATTATAACACCGCATACTTGTAACTAGAGTGAGAATTTTATATGTTATTATGAATTTGTTGTATGGTTATTTTGGTTAAATTATCACAGCGCACGTCATTGGTGGGGGTTGAATACTTATGCAAGCACTATATTTTAATTTTTAATTTATTCACAAAAAGTCAGCGAAACATCACTTATTTTGGCTTTGGGAACATGCTGTTATAGCTTATAATGAGTTCACAAAAATAATATTGTTAAGGAACAGATGTGTGAGTATCTTTTATAATCCAGAAATTAGTGATGACTGTCAAAGGGGTTGAATACAGCAAGGCTTTGTATTTGTTCCTACCCCTTTTCACCTACTCTTAAGTTAATTCAGCTACTATACATTTCAAACTCAATTCCAACTGTACTGTATAGGTCAAATTCAATGCAAGTTGTGCTGCACAATACAAACTCAACTACTGTGAACAATAAGAGGAAAGAGAAAAAAGAAAAAACACATACACATCAAAAACACACGAGAGAAAGAGAAAAAAGTGATGCTGGCAGAAAGACTATAAAAGCATCTCACATTTACAGATAGGGCTGTCACGATCACGAAATTTTAGTTGACGATTGATTGTCATAGAAATAATCGCGATTGATGGTTTAGTTGGGGTTTTTTTTTTTCCCTTGGCTTTTTCTCCCCAATTGTATTCTACTGTTGTAGAATAGTGTATTGATGCCATTATTAAGTTAAATTTTTGGAAATATGTTTATTGGCATTTAAAATTTTAGCATATACAAGTCACATATTGAATAATTTAACACAATAAACGCCTTACCTCCCCCCACCCGACATTCCCAGATCCTCGAGGAGAAATACAGATTAAAGAAATAATGAAATTACATACAACTAAATCAAAGACAAAAAAAAAGTTCAAGAAAAATAAATAATCATCATGGTTCACCTATACACACACACACACACACACACACACACACAAAACCTCTCGGTTTACAGTCTATACTAGTTGGGCCGAGGCATCCCAGTCTTTTATACTGGTTAAAGGGTCAAAGTAAGTCAGAAAAGGCATCCAGACTTTCTTGAACTTGTCCCTGTTACCCCTTAAGATTAATTTTATCTTTTCCAACTTGAGATGAAACATAATATCCCTGATCCATCTGACATGGGATGGGGGTCTTGAGCTCTTCCAATTTAAGAGTATTAGGCACTGAGCTAGTAATGTAGTAAAGGCCACCAATTTATATACATGTTAGATGGCCAGTCACAGTCTTCTGGTCTCACACCAAGTATGGCAATTAAATGATGTGGATCAATAGTTGTACTAAAAATTTCGCTTAAGGATTTAAATATTGCTGACTAAAATGCATGTAGATCAGGGCATGTACAAAACATATGCAACAAGGTAGCTCGTGCATGTTTACATCTATCACAAGTGTTTGAGTTGAGTTTGATGTTTTGAGTTGTTTTCTCACCTTGAGAAAGTGAAGCGCTGATAAACACTCCTTCCAAGTTATTGTGTGTAGAACAACATTTAGATGTAAACAGAGGGGAGATGTAACATAGGAGGGACTACATGTCCAATCTGGCCTGGGAACGCCTTGGGATCCCCCAGGAGGAGCTGGAAGGCGTTCCCAGGCCAGATTGGACATGTAGTCCCTCCAGCAAGTTCTGGGTCTACCCCGGGGTCTCCTCCCTGTTGGACGTGCCCAGAAAACCTCCAAAGGAAGGCGCCCAGGAGGCTGTAATGTATCTCCCTCATAATCTAACAATATACTGTTGATGAGGCTAACATGATGGATAGTGCTGTTAATGTGAGTTTCTGGGAAGCACATTTCATAAGGTCTGTGAATGTTCTCATTCATCCAGGTCATGGTTATCCAAAGGAGTTGAATCAAGTGCAACTGGACTTGGTATATATCCGTGAAGACATTTCGCCTCTCAGCCAAGAGGCTTCCTCAGTTCGTGCCTTTCTGACTAGACGAAGCTAGTCTGACTGGCTGGTGATGAGACTCAGAATGTATCCTCTTGGAGTCATTGTCAGAGCTATAGATGTCCATGGCTCTTTGTGTCCCGATGTTTACCAACGACCGTCGCTAACAGAGCCATAGATATGAGTGGCTCTTTTGTGTACCGATGTTTGGTCGCGCCCGTCGCCATCGGAGCTATTGATTTGCATTTGTTTAGCAGCGACGGTCGTTGGTGTTAGTGACCGACTGTTGTTCTTGGAGGCTAGGCTTCTTGAGTCTCCTGGGTAGAGATGAAAGGATGGCATTGTAAGTGGGAGATAGGTGGTGTCGCAGACCTCCTCTGTTGAGGGATGGTTTTTCCAGTTTCGCATAGATGGCTTCCTTCACCCCTCTCTCAAACCATCTATCTTCTCTGTCCAAAATGTGTACGTTGCTGTCCTCGAAGGAGTGTGTCTTCTCCTTTAGGTGTAGATAACTGCTGAGTCTTTTCCTGAGGAGTTTGGCCCTCTGTGTTGGGCCATCCGTTTGTGTAGTGGTTGTTTGGTTTCTCCTATGTATAGGTCAGTGCGATCCTCATTGCATTGTACAGCATACACCAGATTGCTTTTTTGGGTGTGTGGTACACGGTCTTTGGGATGAACCAGTCTTTGTCAGAGTGTGTTGCTGGGTTTGAAGTATACCGGGATGTGGTATTTGTTGAAAATTCTCCTGAGTTTCTCAGAGACCCCAGAAACATACGGGATGACTGTGCTATTCCTTCTGTTCCTTTTCTCCTCGTCACTCACCTGGTTGGTCTTTTTGGAACGTGTTGCAGTTTTCACAAAGGTCCAAGTGGGGTAGCCGCAGGTTTTTAAAGCTCCACTCAGGTGTTTGTGTTCTTCTCGTTGGGCCTGAGTGCTGCTGGGCACATTGTCAGCTCTGTGTTGCAGAGTTCTGATGACGCTCAGTTTGTGTTCCAGAGGGTGGTGTGAGTCGAAAAGTAGACATTGGTCTGTGTGTGTAGGGTTCCTGTAAACCCCGATGTGGAGGATCCTGTCTTCCCGAATGTGGATGTCACTTTCCAAGAAGGGCAAACTGTTGTTCTTGACATCTTCCCTTGTGAAACCACATTTCACAAGGTTTTCCAGTCACCTTTGGTTTGTCTGGTGTCAGCATCATCAGTCTGCAGGCTGCACGTGCTCTGACGTGGACGTGTTGGATGGCACTCATAAAACAAATTGGAATAAGTTGAGTAGTTTATATTTTAAAATTTTATTTATTTTTGTTGCTGCCCGTGGGGAAATTCTTCCTCTGCATTTAACCCATCCTAGCTGTGTAGCTAGAAGCAGTGGGCAGCTGCCGTACAGCGCCCGGGGGCCAACTCCAGTTTATCTTGCCATGCCTCGGTCAGGGGCACAGACAGGAGTATTAACCCAACTTGCATGTCTTTTTGATGGTGCGGGAAACCGGAGCACACCCACGCAGACACAGGGAGAACATGCAAACTCCACATAGAAAGGACCTGGGAAAGCCCCCCCCCCAAGGTTAGACAACTCAGGGTTTCGAACCTAGGCCCTTCTTGCTGTGAGGCGACAGCGCTAACCACTGCGCCACCGTGCACCCCCAATTTAGCTGAGAAAATCCTATTTTAGCTGAGAATATTACTCTTGACACATTATTGTCGAGAGATAAGTTGGGAGTCAATGACAATATCCATGATCTCAGCAACATATGTCAAACTGACTTATTTATTAGGTATCAGAGACCTAATACATAAGTCTACTTGTATATTACCCACAAAGCAAGCTGTTTTGGTCAGTCCAAGCATGACTGGTCATGCAATCACTGTAGGTGCTATGTAAATGTTGTCTTGGGCATGCCTGGGCATCCTTAGTCAGGTTACATGAATGGATGAATGATGATTTATTTCGGACATGTAAATAAGCAGGATATAACATAGAGATAAGCCATTGCCAATAATCTGATGTGATCAACAAATCCACTCATCAAACAAGCAAACAAATCTCCGTATGTATCAGATCATTTGTCACACGTTTGAAAGGGAGTAGGAGGAAGTATACACTTATTTTTTCCTACTCCTTCTCACCTACTGAAGTTAAATTAGCTAGTATACATTTCAAACTCAATTCCCACTGTACTGTAAGAAAGAAAAACAATGATGCTGACAGACGGGCTATAAAAGCAGCTCACGTTTACAGATGTTGTTTGGATGCATGTTGATGCACATGTTCTTCAGGCCATAGCATAGTGAGTATAAACAATAGGATTTGTTTTTTTGTCTTCAGGAAGATTTCATACAGCTGAAATGACTAATCAGTGTTGCGATAGCTGCAATAAATTCTGTTACATCTGTGGTGAATATACGCTTAAGGCTCAAAGACACACCGTGACTGCACTTAAGAAAGCCTATCAGCTCTACTTCAGATGTAAAATTGGTGACCAAGAGAAACCCTGTGCTCTTCACATTTATTGTGCAACATGTGCAGTCAACCTGAGAGCTTGGCTCAGAAGTACTCGGAAGTCAAAGCCATTTGAAATCCTAATGATATGGTGAGAACAGAAGCATCACATGACAGACTGTTACTTCTGTCTGACCAAATCTAGCTTCTCTACTAAAAATAAGAAATCTACTGAATACCCCAATCTGCCTTCAGCCATGAGACCAGTGCCACATGATAACAGTTTGCCAGTACCAAAGCCCCCTGAGACACGGAGACTAGACGAGGCAGATGAAGACGCCACAACGCATGAACCAGATGTGGAGAATGACACTGATCCAGATGTTGAACCCTTTACGCCTGGTTATCCTCATCTGATAACACAGCCAGAATTGAATGACCTGGTCATTCAGAACTACTTAGTTCAACATTGCAAGGATGGGGTTTGCTGTCACCGGGTACAAAAATGTCTATCTTTCGGAATCGTCAAGAAAAACTGAAAAACTTCTTTATGCAGGTTGACAACCTGTGTTTCTGTACTGACACTGATGGATTGTTCATTGCTTTGGGTTGTGTACATGACCCACAACAATGGCATCTATTTATAGATTCATCATAGTTACGCCTGAAAGCTGACCTGTTACACAATGGCAATGTCCACCCTTCAGCACCCATTGGCTATGCAGTACACGTGAAAGAAACCTACAATAACATGAAATGGTTGTTGAAACACATACAGAATAACAATTATGACTGGAACATCTGTGGTGATCTAAACGTATCGGCACTGCTACTAGGAATGCAGCTTGTGAATGGGATAGCCGTGCTAAAGAATCACATTACATTAAAAAAAAAATGGCCACTCAGTAAACATTTCATTCTAGGGCAGAAAAGTGTGGCGCATAAACCACTTGTCGACCCAACAAAGACATTTCTGCCTCTTCTTCATGTCAAACTTGGATTGATGAAAATTTTGTGAAAGCAGTGAGCAAAGACGATGATGGATTTCGCTATTTGAGATAGATGTTTCCAAGAATAACTGATGCCAAGATAAAGAAAGGGGTTTTTGTTGATCCACAAATCATCATCGATGACAGGGAGTTAGAATATCTGATAGTGGGGCCAGAGAAAATAGCATGGAAGGCATTTAAGGATGTTGTTGAGAATTTGCCTGGCAACTACACAGCACCAAACTACAATGATATGCTTGACAACATGCTTAAAGCATACAAAACCATGAAGTGTAACATGTCATTGAAAATTCATTTTCTGCATTCACACTTGAACTTCTTCCCTGCTGATCTTGGTGCAGTCAGTGACACACATGGTGAAACGTTTCACCAGAACATTGCGACCATGGAAAAGAGGCATCAGGGCAACTGGAATCCATCAATGCTGGCCGACTATCGTTGGACACTGACACGAGAGGCACCAGATGCTGAGTACAAACAAAAATCAGCTGCAAAACATTTTAAGCTCAGTTGAACTAACACAATGTGTCCGCAACATTATGCTATTAAACGTGTTAAATTTAATAAATGCTATTTTAAAGTTTCTCCAAATTCCTACGTGATACAGCAAATCTGAAATTATTTTTGTGTATAGCTTAACGTTGTCTATCATCTCTAAAAAAATTCAGGAAGAAAAACGTTTGAAAAAAATTGTTGTCCAGTGTAATGGATTGATGTAATTTCCTTTTTCCTACATACAAAGTATATGCCATTTTGTTGTGTTGGTGTAGCTTCAACTATCAGTGCCCCTTGAGAAGTCATTAAGACACTGATGGGTCATTAAGGTTATGCGTCTACTACAGAAAGCTAAACTCCTGTAGCACACGAGATGCATTTCCCCTGCCCAGAATAGAGGAGGCCCTGGAGGCTCTGTGGCAAGCAAAATACTTCTCCACACTTGGCCTCATGTCTGGTTACTGGCAGGTAGAAGTGGCAGAGCACGACAAGCACAAGACAGCATTCAGCACTCCGATGGGGCTGTTCGAAGCAAAGAGAATGCCCTTTGGGCTGCAGACCACTCCGTCCACCTTTCAGAGGCTCATGAGCTGCTGCTTTGGGGATCTGAACTTTTCCCACCTCCTAATCTATGTTGACGACCTTATCATTTTCTCCAAAACTTTTGATGAACATCTGGACAGGCTGCAGCTTGTGTTTGATCAGCTTCGAGAGCATAGCTTGAAGTTAAAGCCCTCTAAGTGCCAGCTCACGAGAAAGGAGGTTCAGTATTTGGGTCACTTGGTGTCTGTGGAGGAGATCAGGACAGACCCGGAGAAGATCAGCAAGGTTAAGGACTAGGCAAGACCCACAAATTGGAAGGAAGTGCCTCAGTTCTTGGGATTTGCTGGATATTACAGGCAGTACGTTAGTGGATACTCCGCTTTAGCCGCTCCTTTATACCATCTCACCACTGGTGACCCTAGAAAGAAAAAAAGAGGGAGAAAGAAAAACCAAGGTCCTGACCCACTCTTTTTGTGGACTAAGGAGTGTGAGGTGGCCTTTCAATCCTTAAAAGAAAGGTTGACGACCGCTCCAGTGCTGGGCTATCCAGATTACAGCCAGCCTTTTGGGCTTCAGACAGATGCATCAGGAGAGGGGCTTGGCGCTGTCTTGGTTCAAGTCCAGGGTGGAGCTGAGAGAGTCATAGCCTATGCCAGCAGAGGCTATGAGGTGGTTCATAGAGGTGGTTCTATGACCACCTCTATGAGCGTAGATTCTCTGTCCTGATGGACAATAACCCCTTCAAATATGTGATGTCTTCAGCAAAGCTGGATGCTACAGACCAGTGGTGTCTCGACTGTCTGCATTCGACTTTGACATCCAGTATCGGAGGGGATGCAGTAATGCAAATGTCGATGCCCTCTCCCATATGTCCAACCAGGAGGTCGCCCAGATCTTGCAAACTTGCCCTCAGTGGGTGAGGTCCAGTGAACAGGGGTATGGGGAGGAACGACCCACCTGGGAACCAGAAAGCTCCCCAGGTGAGAACACTACTGCCACAGAGGAACCTGAACCTCAAGAACCTTGATCGTGCAGGTCTAGTGAGCCCTATAGGAATGTAGGGACGGAGTCACTGCCCACCATGACAAAACAGAAGATTCGCCCAGGGCAGAAGGAGGATCCTGTCATTGGACCTGTATTGCACTTTAAAAGTCAGAACCAAAAACCAAACCACAGCGAGAGGGTCGGTGATGGTGGGCAGCTGTGCCTTGCCTGAAGGAGTGGACGAGGACTAAATCATGTACCGCCGCATCAAAGATTGCCCCAAGGGCAGTATTGGATCAGCTAGTATTGCCAGAGAGGCTACATACATCAGTCAAGACTGCCCTTCACGATGACTCAGAGCGCTTAGGATTTGAGAGGACATTGCAGATGATAAGGGAGAGATTTTACTGGCCAAGGATGTTCCAGGAAATCAAGGCTTGGTGTGAGCAATTCGACAGGTGCTGCCTCAGAAAGACCCCAACTGCAGGCCTCAGAGCTCAGCTGGTCTGGTCAGTATCTACAGCAGTGCCCCCATGGAGCTTGTGTGTATGGACTTTTTGACTCTGGAGAAGCCAAAGGCTGGCATAGAAAATGTGCTCATTGTTACTGGCCACTTCTCTTGCTACTCCCAGGCCTACCCCACTAAAGACCAAAAGGCCAACACAGTGGCTAAGGTAATGTGGAGAAACTTCTTCTACCAGTTTGGCCTCCCTGAGAAACTGCATGCAGACCAAGGGCACAATTTCAAAAGTGCTGTTGTGAACGAGCTGTATAAGTGTACTGGCATCACTAAAACTCCCACAACCCCCTACCACCCCGAGGGCAGTGGAACCACCGAACGGTTCAGCCGGACCCTCATGAACATGCTGGGGACATTAGCGCCTCACTTGAAGCCCCACTGGCATGAGCATGTAGATGCAATGACACATGTCTACAACTGCACATGACACGATTCGACTGGATATACACCATACTACCTGATGTTCGGCAGATATCCCAGGCTCCCAGTCGACCTGATCTTTAGGCTCCCTACCACCAGTGAGCCATGTGAATATAGTGAGTACATCCAAACTCTGCATGACTGTCTGTCGCAGGCCTATGCCCAGGCTAATCAGACTTCTCGGTATGCTAAGGGACAACAGAAAAAAATGCTATGACTAAAAAGCAAGGGGTTAAGTCTTCAGTCTGGGGGATAGAGTCCTGGTCAAAATATGTTATGTGGAGGGGAGACAGAAACTGGGAGACAGATAAGAGTCACATCCATAGTGAAGAAGCAACCCGGTATACCTGTGTATGTGGTGCGACCAGAGGATGGTGAAACAGAGAGCGTGGTCCACCACAACCTCCTTACACAGTTTATGTTCTCCCAATTGAGCAGGTTGGTGAAGTGACAAAAGAGGGGGGTGAGTCCGATGTAGTAGAGGACTGGGAGATGGATGATACAGAGGAAATTGTGGAGAGAGCCCTACCGGGAACTACAAACAGACAGAATGATCACACAAGAATGGAGATGGAAAATATAACTGTCAGTAGCGACAACTCACCTCACGTACTCAGTGCTCCAAGGAGAAACCCGCCGAGAGATCGATGTCCCCCAAAGAGACTATCCTATGAGTCACAAGCCATGAGATCGGAAGAGGACCATCGGAAGACAGAAAGAGCGTGGAAGTTGTGGCAAAGGGCCAAACCAAGAAGAGCAGCTAGGCATATGTAACACAACAACACTAGCGCACCCACCTTGATAAGACTTACATGCACGCATTCCCTATGCAACACAATCATTCACTCATCACCTTTTTAACGTAACTGCTCTAATTTTCTGTGTTTAGTAGGATTTCGTTGTTTTATTTTGTTTGGTCTGATGGCTGAGACGCCATCAAGGAGGAGTAAATGTAGGGCAGTAGCCTGGGTGGGCCACTGGAGGTTGATACTGCGCTGTCTATTCCCCTGAGAGTTCAGCAATTACCGCTCTTTGTCCCTTACAGGACATTGTATTCTTATATGTGTTCCGTGTGGGACGCCATCTGACGTTAGTTTGTTTGACTACCTCGTAATATTATGGACTAGCAGCTGTTGTGAGCAAATAAAGTGCCACCCGGTCTCAAACACAATTCAGAACCCTTGTGTCCGGTGCTTTCTTCTCTCCGCAGAATACCCCACTAACACAAAAAAACACAACACAGAGTCTCAGGGTGTGTAGAGAGGCTCCAGCACCAGTTGGTTACACGGATGAATAGACTCGCTAGCCCTTGGCTAACAGATCGAACCCTTTAGTCGACTGATTAACGTAGTCGCCCGTGGTGCAGAAAATCTGGGTTCGCGTCCCGGCTGCGGCGGTTCCCGGGCCTGCCCCTGAATTCGCTACATTGGTGTCAGAAATGGGATGGTGAGACCGTGAGGCCATCGGAAGCGCGTGCGCCTAGAGCCGTGAGAGAGCTGATATGCTGAGGCGCGGGGACGCGCTTCCCGGAGGACGTGGGTAGTGTAACGGTCACGGATGACTAGACTCGCTAGCTAATGGGTCAGACCCTTTAGTCGATTGGTTAACGTAGTCGCGTGAGACACGTGTTCGCGTTCCGGCTGTGGCGGTTCCCGGGCTGTCCTCCGAGTTCGCTACATATAAAGCATATAAAAGCACGCTTGGAGTTTGCTACCAAGCATGAGAGCCAGTTAGGATGTGGGTAAAAGGTGTTGTAGTCAGATGAGATTAAAGTTGGGTTTTTTGGCCAAAACTCAAAGCGTCATGTGTGGCGCAAACCTAACTTCTCTTACCATAAAAAAACCCCACCTTCACTACAGTGAAGCAAGGCGGCGGCGGCGGGAGCAGATTGCTATGGGGTTGCTTTTCATCTGCAGGCACTTGGAACCTTGTTCAAATTGAGGGAAGAATGGATGGGGGCTAAATACAGCCAAATATTGGAAGAAAAACTGTTGCAGTCTGCCATAAAACTGAAGCGTAGGAGATGGTTCACCTTCCAGCAGGACAATGATTGTAGGAGCCTAAATGCAGTTTATTGATAAAATATAAAATATAAATATTTGACTAATTATCAAGAATATCGGACTAACAACCGTGTTTGCATCGTTTTTGGATACACACTCGGAAATGATACAAATACGGTTGTCGGTTTGCCCAGACCAATTCATGAAAGCGTCAAGACATTGAAGCAGCACAAATATGTTTCCATAGCAGAGATTCATATTTCAAGGGAAGAGGAATTAAAAAAAACTCCGCTATCTGGGTGCGAAGAGGTAGAGGTGTGTGCCACTGAGCTGCTCTATCAGTGTATTCTTCCCAGTTTGTCTCAATATATGATTGCCTTGCTAAAGATCCTGTTTGCATCAGCACCCACGTCAAACGCCAAGACAGACTCCATCAACATTTTAGCAGATGTGCTGTTTGAAGAAATGCCGACCACAGTGTTACCGAGTATGAAACGTGGTGTTGATGTCAATCGGTACAAAGAGATCATTGTGAAGGCCATCTCTGCCATTCTGCTGCTCCTCAAACACTTTAAACTGAACCACATCTACCAGTTTGAGCACATGGCTCAACATCTGGTGTTTGCCAACTGCATACCCCTCATCCTGAAGTTTTTCAACCAGAACATCATGTCTTACATCACAGCGAAAAATAGTATTTCAGCACTTGACTTCCCTTATTGCGTGGTGCATGAGCTGCCTGAGCTGACTGCAGAGAGTTTGGAAGCAGGAGACAATAACCAATTCTGCTGGCGGAATCTGTTCTCTTGTATTAACCTGCTGACTGAGAATCTTGAACACGCTGACCAAGTGGCAGCGTTCAAGAACCATGATGCTGGTGTTGTTCAAGTCTGTTCCCATCCTAAAGAGGGAGCTGAAGGTCAAGCAGGCCATGATGCAGCTATATGTCCTCAAATTACTCAAAGTGCAAACCTGGGCTGCCAGTGGAGGAAGGGCAACATGAAGACCATGTCTGCCATCTACCAAAAGGTCCGCCATCGCCTAAATGATGACTGGGCATATGATGATGATCTGGAGGCCTGGCCCTGGGACTTCCAGACGGAGGAGTGTGCACTACGTGCCAACATTGAACATTTCAGTAGTCGGCATTATGACAAGAACCAGAGCAATCCAGACTTCTTGCCTGTAGACAACTGTCTTCAAAGTGTTTTGGGACAGCAGGTCGAAGAGGACTTCCAAATGAACTATGACCTTTGGCTGGAGCGTGAGTTTTCTCCAAACATATATCTTGGGAGGAGCTTCTTCAGTGAGGGGCAGTAAATGTCAACATCCTTATTCTTATGTAAGGATAATCCCCTCCACCCATCATAAAAACACTAACAGGGATTTAAATGAGCCCTGAGTTTTTTTGTTTTTGATTTTTTTGTTTTTTTGAAGAGTTGGTTGAAAATTGTTAAAAGCATTTTGTCACATCATCTACACAGAACGAAGCATGGCTAAAATTCAAGGTCCAAAGGCACCCAAGTGTTGAATAACAGGACCAATACAAGTTTGCAGTTTTACAGAGGCACAAACCAAAATTGATCAATCATTGCCCTTTATTGAATTAATTTAATAGTAGGATATTTAAGATATCTATTTAAGATATTAATTCCAGCCCATATGTACTCTGTGTATTTTAGGTAAGATTTCCCGAGAATTTCAGTGCAAATATCAATCCAGTTTGTTAACCATTTTTATTTTTATCTCCTTTTAAAGTGAAAGAAACTTTTGAATTTAAACATTCTCCGTTTGTGCCATTGTGTTTAGAGTTGAACTCGATCGTGTGTCGTGGAGTGCTGTATGTCTGCAGGTTTTCACTCCAACCAAACACGACACCAGCAAATTTCACAGATTAGTCCTTCTGTCTGGTTAAAGGTGTATTAACCAGTGATATCAGCCGGCAGAGTTGGGTTGGAATGAAAGCCTACATATGATTGAGTACCTCTGGTTAGGAACTGCTGCCCCTTGAGCACAACATGACAGTACAACATTTCCCAACCCAGTCATCAAGTGTGGCCTGTCCTGCAGATTATCACTGTGACAGTACATCCACTCTAAACATTAAGTATATTAGTACATGAAAGGAGAAAGCAGTCCATTTTAACTGTGTATGAACTGTACAGAGTTTGACATGGGTGTGACTCCTATGTGTGCTTATGCTAACACCATTGCCCTTGGGTGGCACGGTGGCGCAGTGGTTAGCATGGCTGCCTCACAGCAAGAAGGTTCTGGATTCGAGCCCTGGGGTAGTCCAACCTTGGGGGTCATCCTGGATCGTCCTCTGTGTGGAGTTTGCATGTTCTCCCCATGTCTTTATGGGTTTCCTCCGGGTGCTCCGGTTTCCTCCCACAGTCCAAAGACATATACTAGGTCAGGTGAATCGGCAATACTAAATTGCCCAAAGGTATGAATGTGTGTGTGTGTGTGTGTGTGTGTGTGTGTGTGTGTGTGTGTGTGTGTGTGTGTGTGTGTGTGTGTGTGTGTGTGTGTGTGTGTGTGTGTGTGATGGCCTGGTGGCTCCAGCATTCCCGTGACCCTGAGAGCAGGATAAGTGGTTGGGATAATGGATGGATGGATGGACTAATTGGCATGCGATGATTTACAGTTCATATTTACAGTAATGCAATAAGTTAATTGTTTGATTCCTTGCACTTAAAAGGTGTGTGAATAATTTAAAATGTATAAGATCTCATTTATGTTACATTTGTAATATTTGGGAATAGGTGACTATAACAATCGTTCTGTACCAAATATTTTCTTGTGTCGAAGTAAACAGTTAAACTTTACAGAGTGGTCCTGTGGATAAATGTTTTGTTTCTGATGTGGATACGGGCGAGGGGAGTCGTTAGAACATCAAGCTAAGGCTTCATTCTTTGGAAACCTACATTATTGGTAAAAAAAAAAAGCCCCAAAAACTGTGTGGATCCACTCTCTCCTTGCCTTAACTCCACCTAATGGTAAACACAATGTTCAACCAGCAATGCATTGCATCCAAGAGCCTCGCCTGCACCGCACATGAAATTCAGTGACGGACCAGCGCTTGATAGTGTATGCAAGGCCATCTCTCAGCAAGCCAGCGTCACCGAGTACCTTGTGAAGAATCACAAAGCATCATTACTACCTGATCTCACAATTCCAAAATTCGAGGGTAACCCGCTTGAATATAAATCCTTTATCAGATCTATTGAACATGGAGTTGAAGGCCGCACTAGTGACAATCGTGATGGCCTACAATTTTTGTTGCATTATACAAGTGGATAACCGCATGAATTGGTTAAGAGCTGGAGCCACATGGAACCTTCAGCAGGTTATGTTAAAGCAAAACAAATGCTAAAAGAGTTTTTTGGCGATGACCACAAGATAGTAGAGGCCTACATAAAGGAGGCTTTGGATTGGCAGACAATCAAGCCAGAAGATGGCGCTGCACTACATGGTGGTGGTCCTTCACATTATCCCTCACAGGCTGCTCCAACACAATGACAGATATTAGCTACATGGAAGACTTGGACAACACAGCTAACATAACGGCACTGGCTAACAAGCTGCCATACAAACTCAAAGAAACTTGGAGAAAGTCTGCCTGTGACTTACAAGACAAAACAAAGAAAAGAGTGAAGTTCAAGGACTTTGCCGACTTTGTCAGCAAGCAAGTTAGGTTTATATTACATCCGCTCTATGGAAACATAAAATAAACCACCGCAAGCATGAGAGGCCCAGTCCGACAGAAACCAAAACCACAATATGCGGAGACACTCAAACCAAAGAAAGTATGCACATTAACCGTTGTCCCCCCCTACAACCGAAAACAAAGTCAAGACAAAATGACAAACAAGCAACACGAAAAACATAAACTGTCTCAGTGGATGCAAACAGCAAGCCTTGTGTTTATTGCAAAGGAGAGCAACACAGCCTCACAGTCTGCAGAAAACTGAAGAGTAAGCCACACAAAGAAAAGATTGACTTCTTGAGAAGCAAAGGTCTGTTTTGCATGTTTGAAACACGGTCACGTGAGTAGCAGCTAGAAAGAGAAAGTTCAATTAATCCATTCATTACCTGAACCACTTATACTGCTCTCAGGCTCACGGGGATGCTGGAGCCTATACCAGCAGTCATTTACATACCTAGGGGCAATTTAGTATGTCCGATTCACCTGACCTGAATGTCTTTGGACTGTGGGAGGAAACCGGAGCTCCCGGAAAAACCCCACACAGACACAGAGAGAACATGCAAACTCCACACAGAGGACAACCCAGGGCAACCCCCAAGGGTGGACTACCCCAGGGCTCAAACCCAGAACCTTATTGCTGTGAGGCGACCGCACTAACCACTGCGCCACCATGCCACCACTAATATACATTTCAAACTTAATTGTGAGTATCTTTTATTATCCAGAAATTAGTGATGACTGTCAAGGGGGTTGAATAATTTTGCAAGGCGGTGTATTTTTTTCCTACCCCTTCTCACCTATTCTTAAGTTAATTCAGCTACTATACATTTCAAACTCAATTCCCACCATACTGCATAGTTCAAATTCAATGCAGGTTGTGCTGCACAATAGAAACTCACCTACTTTGGACAATAGGAGGGAAAAAAACCCATCAAAAACACATGAGAGAAAGAGAAAAAAAGAATGATGCTGGCAGACAGGCTATAAAAGCAGCTCACATTTACAGATGCTGTTTGGACACATAATCATGCACATGTTCTTCAGGCCATAGCATAGTGAGTATAAACAATAGGATTTATTGTCTTCAGGAAGATTTAATACATCAGAAAGGTCTCATCAGTGTTGCAACAGCTGCGATACATTCTGTTACATCTGTGGCGAGTATATGCTTAAGCCTCAAAGACCCACCATGACTGCACTTATTAAGAAAGCCTATGACCTCTACTTTGGTTGTAAAATTGGCGACCAAGAGAAACCCTGGGCTCCTCACATTTGTTGTGCAACATGTGCAGTCAACCTGAGAGCTTGAATCAGAGGTACTGAGAAGTCAATGCCCTTTGCAGTCCCAATGATATGGCAAGAACAGAAGGATCACGTGATGGACTCTTACTTCTGTCTGACCAATGTATCTGGCTTCTCTACTAAAAATAAGAAATCTATTGAATATCCCAATCTACCTTCAGCCATGAGACCAGTGCCACATGATGACAGTTTGCCAGTACCGAAGCCACCAGAGACATGCATCCTAGATGAGGCAGATGACGATGCCACAACGCATGAACCAGATGTGGAATATGACACTGATCCAGATGTTGAACCCTTTATGCCTGGTTGTCCTCATCTGATAACATAGCCAGAATTAAATGACCTGGTCAGGGACTTACATTTGTCAAAAGCTAAAGCAAAACAACTTGGTTCAAGATTACAAGGATGGGGTTTGCTGTCAGCGATTTTTATCTTTCTGAACTGTCGAGAACATTTGACAAACTACTTTATGCAGGTTGACAACTTGTGTTTCTGCATTGACATTGATGCATTGTTCATGGCTTTGGGTTGTGGACATGACCCACAACAATGGCGTCTTTATATAGATTCATCAGCGTTACGCCTGAAAGCTGTCCTGTTACACAATGGCAATGTCCACCCTTCAGCACCCACTGGCTATGCATTACATGTGAAAGAAACCTACAATAACATGGAACTGTTGTTGAAACACATACAGTACAACAATTGTGACTGGATGTGGTGATATAAAAGTATTGGCATTGCTATTATGAATGCAGCTCGGATATACAAATTACTGTTGTTTCCTTTGTGGATGGGATAGCCGTGCTAAAGCGTCACATTACATTAAAAAGAACTGGCTGCTCCGTAAGCATTTCATTCCAGGTCAGAAAACTGTGGTGCATAAACCTCTTGTCGACCCAACAAAGATATTTCTGCCTCCTCTTCTTATAAATCTCGGATTGATGAAATTTTTTTTGAAAGCAATGAACAAGAAGATGACGGATTTTGCTATTTGAGACAGAGGCGTCCAAGAATAACTGATGCCAAGATAAAGGAAGGCATTTTTGTTGGTCCACAAATCAGACAGGTCATCAATGGCAGGGAGTTAGAAGATCAGTCAATCAAGCTGCATTTTATATAGTGCTTTTTTAGCTGCAACAGCCACTCAAAACGCTTTCTGCTGCTGGGGCCAGAGAATATAGCATGGAATGCATTTAAGGATGTAGTTGAGCATTTTATTGGCAACTACAGAGCACCAAACTACATCGAGCTGCTTGACAAAATGCTTAAAGCATACAAAACCATGAAGTGCAACATGTCATTGAAAATTCATTTTCTGCATTCATACTTGGACTTCTTTCCTGCTGATCTTGGTGCAGTCAGTGACGAGCATGGCGAAAGGTTACACCAGGACATTGTGACCATGGAAAAGAAGTGGAATCCATTAATGTTGGCCGACTAATGTTGGACACTGACACCGAGAGGTACCAGATGCTGAGTACAAATGAAAATCAGCTGCAAAACATCATAAACTCAGTTGAACTAACACAATGTATCAGCATCATTATGCTATTAAATATGTTAAATTCAATAAAAGTTGTTTTAATGTTTCTGCAAAATCCTACGCGATAAAGCAAATCTGAAATTATTTTTGTGTTCAGTTTGACATTGTATATCATAATCTCTCTTTTTTTTTCAGGAAGCAAAACATTTTAAAAAAATGTGTTGCCCAGTGTAATGGATTGATGTAATTTTATTTTTCCTACATACAAAATAACTGCCATTGTGTTGTGTTGGTGCAGCTTCAATTTATCAGTGCCACTTAAGAAGGACGATACACTAATAGCCTGCTAGTGTGTAGTAGTAATATATTTATTTCCTTTTCCATAGGTTTCCAGTATGTTCCCTGACTCCTCAGGTCTGTAAAATGACTCCTAATCTGGAGCCAGCATGTGGCCTACTATGATCCCACCATGATATTCCGCTCCTTATTACCCACCGGATGAGAACCCCCCCCCCACCATACAGCCGGTTAAGTCGGTTACTGGCAGACAATAGCTGGCAACCTACCCTCTTTTAGCAACTGAAATTGCAACTAGAGCCTTGATTAGCTGTTTAGTTTTGATTTTTATACTGGATAACCAGTTTGAATGTAACGTGCTACTGTCTTTTCCACTATCTTATCAGAGCAGCAACGTCAGAGCTGAGATGTATACAAAGAGGAGCAAGGAGAGAAGAACATAAGTCACATTCCCTGTGACTATAAATGCCATTTATCAAACGATAAGGGTTGAGAAGGTAGGCTGGGAAGACACGCTTTCATTCCATCATGTATTCCAAGGTTCACATCAGCCTGACTAAAAAAGAATTTTCCCCCAGAAGAGTATTTTTTTCCAAACAAGAGAAATCATAGCAGGGATGTAGAGTTAGTCCATGGCCCCATGTCCACGAAATCAGTCTTTGTCAGCTTTAAATGTTGTTTTGTTTTTTCTACGTTTGAGGAGCACTTTCTCAGGGGTTATGGCATATTAATGAAGGTTTTTTTTTTCGTCCCTCATCTCATCTCACCTTCAGCCGCTTTTCCGGGGTTGGGTCGTGGTGGCAGCAAGCTAAGTAAGTCACTCCAGATGTCCTTCTCCCCAGCAATGCCCTCCAGCTCCTCCTGGAAGATCCCAAGGCATTCCCAGGCCAGATTGGACATGTAGTCCCTCCAGCGAGTTCTAGGTCTACCCCGGGGTCTCATCCCGGTCGGCCATGCCCGGTAAACCTCCAAAGGAAGGCGCCCAGGAGGCATCCTTATCAGATGCCCGAACCATCTCAACTGGCTCCTTTCGATGCAAAGGAGCAGTGGCTCTACTCCAAACTCCCTCTGGATGTCCGAGCTCCTCACCCTATCTCTAAGGCTGAGCCCAGACACCCTACGAAGGAAACTAATTTCAGCCGCTTGTATCCGTGATCTCACCCTTTCAGTCACTACCCAAAGCTCATGACCATAGGTGAGGGTTGGAACGAAGATTGACTGGTAAATTGAGAGCTTTGCCTTCTGGCTCAGCTCCCTCTTCGCCACAATGGTCCGGTACAACGTCCACATTACTGCTGATGCTGCACCAATCCGTCTGTCAATCTCCCACTCCATCCTACACTCACTCGTGAACAAGACCCCAAGATACTTGAACTCCTTCACTTGGGGCAGCAACTCATCCCCAACCCGGAGGGAGCAATCCACCATTTTCCAGTAGAGAACCATGCCTTCAGACTTGGAGGTACTGACTCTCATCCCGGCCATTTTACACACTGCAAACCGCCCCAGTGTGCGCCAGAGGTCGCGTTCTGATGAAGCCAACAAAACCACATCATCTGCAAAGAGCAGAGATGCAATTCTGAGGTTCCCAAAAGTGACATACTCCTCACCTTGGCTGCACCTTGAGATCCTATCCATGAATATCACAAACAGAATTGGAGACAAGGGACAACCTTGGCAGAGTCCGACACCCACCGAAAATAGTTTGACTTTTTGTCGAGAATGCGGACACAGCTCTCACTTTGGTTATACAAGGACTGGACGGCTTGTAGCAACTGCCCCGGTACCCCTTACTCCCGCAATACCCCCCACAGAGTGCCCCGGGGTACACGGTCGTAAGCCTTCCCCAAGTCCACAAAACACATGTAGACTCTCTGGTCAAACTCCCATGCCCCCCTCAACACTTCCGCAAGAGTAAAGAGTTGGTCCATTGTTCCACGGCCAGGACGGAATCCGCATTGTTCCGCCTGGATCTGAGGTTCGACAATCGGTCGGAGCCCCCTTTTTTTACCCTAGAGTAGACTTTCCCAGGGAGGCTGAGCAATGTGATGCCCCGATAATTGGAGCACACCCTCCGGTCCCCTTTTTTGAATATGGGAACCACCACCCCAGTCTGCCACTCCACAGGTACTGTCCCGACCTCCACGCGACACTGAAGAGGCGTGTCAACCAAGACAGCCCAACAATGTCCAGAGCCTTCAGCATCTCAGGGCGAATTCCATCCACACCCAGCGCCTTGCCACCGAGGAGCTTTTTAACTACCTCAGAGACCTCTGCCAGGGATATGGGTGGGGCTTCCCCTGAGTCTTCAGACTCTACCTCTTCCACTGAGGACGTGTTAGTCAGGTTCAGGAGCTCCTCAAAGTGTTCTTTCCACCACTCGACAACATCCCCAGTCTGGGTCAACAGTTCACCTCCCCGGTTGAACACAGCCTGAGTCAAGCCCTGCTTCCCCTTCCTGAGTCACCGGATGGTTTGCCAGAACTTCCTTGAGGTCAACCGAAAGTCCTCCTCCATAGCCTCGCCAAACTACTCCCACGCCCGAGTTTTTGCTTTTGCGACCGCCGACGCGGCAGCCCCTCTGGCCTCCCGGTACCTCTCTGCTGCTTCAGGAGACCCCTGGGCCAACCAAGCCCAAAAGGCCTCCTTCTTCAGCCTGACGACTTCCCTCACCACCGGTGTCCACCAGCGGGTTCTTGGGTTGCCGCCTCGACAGGCACCGATGACCTTTTGACCACAGCTCCTGCCTGCCACATCTACAATAGAGGCTTTGAACATGGCTCACTCAGACTCCATGTCCCCAGCCTCCCTAGGGATACACGAGAACTTCTTCCGGAGGTGAGAGTTGAAGACCTCATGGACAGGGGCCTCTACCAGACATTCTCAGTTCACCTTCACTACACGTTTGCCAGGTCTGTCCAGCAGCCTTCCCCGCCATCTGATCCAACTCACCACCAGGTGGTGATCAGTTGACGGCTCTGCTCCTCTCTTCACCTGAGTGTCCAAAACATACGACCACAGATCTGATGATACGACCACAAAATCTATCATCGATCTTCGGCCTAAGGTGTTCTGGTACCAAGTACACTTATGAACTACCTTATGTTCGAACATGGTGTTTGTTATTGCCAATCCATGACTCACACAGAAGTCCAATAACAAGACAACGCTCGGGTTCAGATCGGGAAGGCCGTTTCTCACAGTCCTGCCCCTCCAGGTTTCTCCATCGTTGCCCACATGAGCGTTGAAGTCCCCCAAAAGAACTATAGAGTCCCAAGGCGAAGCCCTATCCAGGACACCATACCAGAGACTCCAAGAAGGCCGGATACTCCGAACTGCTATTCAGTGCATAAGCGCACACAACAGTCAGAGCCTTTCCCCCAGCGACGCGCAGTCGTATAGAGGCAACCCTCTCATTCCCCGGGGAGAACTCCAACATGGCGGTGCTCAACCGGGGATTTGTGAGTACCTGTCACCTTGGCCAACACCAGAAAAGTAATGTGTCCAGCCCCTCTCCAGGTGTTTGGTACCAGAGCCCATGCTATGTGTGGAGGTGAGCCCAAGTATACCTAGTTGGTACCGCTCCACCTTCCACACCAGCTCAGGTTCCTTCCCTGCCAGAGAGGTGACATTCCACGTCCTGAGGACCAATCTGTGATGCCAGAAGTCAGCATGCCCCGGTCCCCGCCTTTGCCTGCTGCATTGCACCCTACCCCAATGCTCATCCCTGCATGTGGTGGCTCCATGGGGTGGTGGCTCCATGTTGTTTTTTCGGGCTGGGCCCGACCGGGCCCCATGGACCAAGGCCCGGCCACCAGATGCTTGCCAGCGAGCTCCCCTCCCAGGTCTGGCTCCAGGAGGGGCCCCTGTTTTCCCTTTTCCAGGCGAGGTGCTGTAACTCTGCTGGTGTAAATTCATTGGGTTTTTTGGGAATCGCTCTTAGTCTGGCCCCTACCCTGGGACCATTTTGCCTTGGGAGACCCTACCAGGCGCTATTGCCCCTGACAACACAGCTCCCAGGATCACCGGGACACACAAACCCCTCCACCACGTTAAGGTGACGATTCTCAGAGGGTTTTTTTTACCGTTAAAATTTGTTTTGTATAATTAACATATTGTACTATCTCATTAAATCTAAAAAAGTGGACCAGAGGCTGTGTTCCAATTACTGGGGTATCACATTGCTCAGCCTCCCTGGGAAAGTCTACTCTAGGGTGCTGGAAAGGAGGCTCCGACCGATTGTCAAACATCGGCTCCAGGAGGATCAATGATGATTCCGTCCTGGCCATGGAACAATGGACCAACTCTTTACCCTTGCGGAAGTGCTGAGGGAGGCATGGGAGTTCGACCAGCCAGTCTACATGTGTTTTGTGGACTCGGGGAAGGCTTATGAACGTGTACCCCGGGGCACTCTGTGGGGGGTATTGCGGGAGTATGGGGTACCGGGGCAGTTGCTACAAGCCGTCCAGTCCTTGTATAACCAAAGTGAGAACTGAGTCCGCATTATCGGCAAAAAATCAAACACATTTTCGGTGGGTGTCGGACTCCGCCAAGGTTGTCCCTTGACTCCAATTCTGTTTGTGATATTCATGGACAGGATCTCAAGGTGCAGCCGAGGTGAGGGGTTTGTCCGTTTTGGGAACCTCAGAATTGCATCTCTGCTCTTTGCAGATGATGTGGTTTTGTTGGCTTCATCAGAACGCGACCTCTGGCGCACACTGGGGCGGTTTGCAGCTTAGTGTGAAAAGGCTGGGATGAGAGTCAGTACCTCCAAGTCTGAGGCAATGGTTCTCCACCGGAAAATGGTGGATTGCTCCCTCCGGGTTGGGGTTGAGTTGCTGCCCCAGGTGAAGGAGTTCGAGTATCCTGGAGTCTTGTTCACAAGTGAGGGTAGGATGGAGCGGGAGATTGACAGGCGGATTGGTGCAGCATCAACAGTAATGTGGACGTTGTACCGGACCGTTGTGGTGAAGAGGGAGCTGAGCCGAAAGGCAAAGCTCTCTATTTACCAGTCAATCTTCGTTCCAACCCTCACCTATGGTCATGAGCTTTGGTAGTGACCGAAAGGGTGAGATCACGAATACAAGCGGCTGAAATGAGTTTCCTCCGAAGGGTGTCTGGGCTCATTCTTAGAGATAGGGTGAGGAGCTCGGACATCCGGAGGGAACTCGGAGTAGAACCGCTGCTCCTTCGCGTCGAAAGGAGCCAGTTGAGGTGGTTCGGGCATCTGATTAGGATGACTCATTGACGCCTTCTTTTGGAAGTTTTCCGGACATGGCCAACTAGGAGGAGACCCCGGGGTAGACCTAAAACTTGCTGGAGGGACTACATATCCAATCTGGCCTGGGACGCCTTGGGATCCCCCGGGAGGAGCTGGACGGCGTTGCTGGGTGGCGTCTGGACTGCCCTGCTTAGCTTGCTGCCACCGCGACCCGACCCCGGAGAAGCGGTTGATGACGAGATGAGATGAGATGATATGCATCTACCCCATAATATAGAAATATACTGTTCATAAGGCTAACATAATAGTGCTGTTAATGTGAGGTTGTGGGAAGCGCATTTCAAAAGGTTTTCCAGTCGTCTTTGGTTTTTCTGGTGTCGGCATCATCAGTCTGCAGGCTGCACGTGCTCTGACGTGGCCGTGTTGGACGGCACTAGTAAAACAAATTGGATCAGACGTGCCGGAATCATTTCAGAAGTGGGGGGGGGGGCAACAACGATATATATGTGTGCAGGGGTGTACTGTATAGTGCTATAAGAGCGCACCGGGGCGCAGTTCCGTATGCCTGTATTTGCGGTTTTAATACAATAAAGCACGTTATCGAAGACACGTGTCCGCCCCATCTGTTTACTTTGTTGCAGTTAGGCAATCCCAATGTAGCGTTCTGTGTTGAGCTTGAGCGCTTAAGTGATACGTTGTATTCAGTTTTGAAATCCCACTCTTTCTGCTGGTTCTCGAGTTGGGGGACCAAGCTCCATCAATTGAGGTGTGGACGGCGGGGGTGTAACATTACTGTTAAAGTTTAGTTTTGTTTGGTTGTATTTTACTTTCTTATTCACTGGTTCTTTTGACATTTTTGCAGAAGCATGTGTTCGCAATATTGATAGCTACCAGAGCTGACGTAAGCTAACGGCTCAAACAGACAAACAACGCAAACACACATCATTTTATTGGTTGCTATGTAGGCTACAGTGCATTTGATTTGTGTTGCAATGTACCCTTTGATTGGATTAAAACGTGAATATTCTTCCTGATTTATGTCTGCGTGCTTTATTTGACCTAATTTCTTAGAATGGACGGGAATGATTGAAACGTCTTTTTACCGTAAGTGTTGCAATATAGGGGCATTAGCAGGGGCTGCAGAGATTCCTGACTAAAAAGATGTGGACCCCCCCCCCCCCATTCCGGCGCCCCTGATTTGGATGTAACATAGAGTAAGTTGAGTAGTTTTTTTATTTTAGCTGAGAATATTACTCTTGACACGTTATTGTAGAGAGATAAGTTGGGGGTCAAATGTATGACAATATCCATGGCCTCAGCACATTATCTCAAAGTGTAATATACTACTAGTATATTCCCCACAAAGCAAGCTGTTTTGGTCAGTCCAAGTATGCCTTGGCATGCACTCAGGTGCTATGTAAATGTTGTCTTAGGCATGCCTGGGCATGCTTAGTCCGGTTAGATGAATGAATGAATGAATGATTTATTCCGACCATGTAAACAAGCAGGAGGACGCTTGTTTGGCAAGCATGTCACCCCGATGGTGCTGGCAAGCCTCGCTAACGAGGAGGCCTTGAAGAAGAAGAAATACGCAAGATATAACATAAAGATAAGCCATTGCCAATAATCTGAAGTGATAAACAAATCCACAAATTAAAATCAGCAAACAAATCCCCGTATGCATCAAATCATTTGTTACATGTTCGAAAAACAGTAATAGGAAGATTACACTTATATTTCCCTACCCATTCTCACCTACTCTTAAGTTAATTCAGCTACTATACATTTCAAACTCAATTCCAACTGTACAGTATCAAATTCACTGCAAGTTGTGCTGCACGATACAAACTCAACTACTGTGAACAATAAGAGAAAAGGGGGGGGGCAACATCAAAAACACATGAGAGAACGAAAGAGAGAGAGAGAGAGAGAGAGAGAGAGAGAGAGAGAGAGAGAGAGAGAGAGAGAGAGAGAGAGAGAGAGAGAGAGAGAGAGAGAGAGAGAGAGAGAGAGAGAAGAAAAACAATGACGCTGACAGGCTATAAAAGTAGCTCATATTTACAGATGCTGTTTGGGCGCATGTTGATGCACATGTTCTTCAGGCCATAGCATAGTGATTATAAACAATAGGATTTATTGTCTTCAGGAAGATTTAATACAGCAGAAATGTCTCATCGGTGTCGCAACAGCTGCGATACATTCTGTTACATCTGTGGCGAGTATACGCTTAAGGCTCAAACACCCACCATGACTGCACGTATTAAGAAAGCCTATGACCTCTACTTTGGACGTAAAATTGGTGACCAAGAGAAACCCTGGGCTCCTCACATTTGTTGTGCAACATGTGCAGTCAACCTGAGATCTTGGCTCAGAGGTACTCGGAAGTCAATGCCATTTGCAGTCCCAATGATGTGGCAAGAACAGAAGCATCACGTGACGGACTCTTACTTCTGTCTGACCAATGTATCTGGCTTCTCTACTATCTATTGAATACCCCAATCTGCCTTCAGCCATGAGACCAGTGCCACAAGATGACAGTTTGTCAGTACAGAAGCCACCAGAGACATGCATCCTAGATGAGGCAGATGAAGATGCTACAATACTTGAACCAGAAGTGGAAAACGACACTGATCCAGATGTTGAACCCTTTATGCCTGGTTGTGCTCATCTGATAACACAGCCAGAATTAAATGACCTGGTTAGGGACTTATCATTTGTCAAAAGCTAAAGAGGAACTACTTGGTTCATGATTGCAAGGACAGGGTTTGCTGTCAGCACGTACATTTTCTAGCTTTTGTAACCGTCAAGAACATTTCACAAACTTCTTTATGCAGGTTGACAACCTGTGTTTCTGCACTGACATTGATGAATTGATTGTTCATGGCTTTGGGTTGTGTGCATGACCCACAACAATAGCGTGTTTTTATAGATTCGTCAAAGCCTGAAAGCTGTCCTGTTACACAATGGCAATGTCCACCCTTCAGTACCCATTGGCTATGCAGTACACATGAAAGAAACCTACAATAACATGGAACTGTTGTTGAAACACATACAGTACAACAATTATGACTGGAACATCTGTGGTGATCTAAAAGTATTGGCACTGCTACTAGGAATGCAGCTTGGATATACAAAGTACTGTTGTTTCCTTTGTGAAGGGGATAACCATGCTAAAGAGTCACATTACATTAAAAGGAACTGGCCACTCCGTAAGCATTTCATTCTAAGGCAGAAAGTGTGGCGCATAAACCACTTGTCAACCCAACAAAGATATTTCTGCCTCCTCTTCAAATAGAACTCGGATTGATGAAAGCAATGAACAAAGGTGATGGATTTCGCTATTTGAGATAGATGTTTCCAAGAATAACTGATGCCAAGATGAAGGAAGGCATTTTTGTTGGTCCACGAATCATCGTCAATGACAGGGAGTTAGAAGATCTGCTCGTGGGGCCAGAGAAAATAGCATGGAAGGCATTTAAGGATGTTGTTGAGAATTTTGTTGGCAACTGCACAGCACCAAACTACATCGAGCTGCTTGACAACATGCTTAAAGCATACAAAACCATGAAGTGTAACATGTCACTGAAAATTCATTTACTGCATTCACACTTGGACTTCTTCCCTGCTGATCTTGGTGCAATCAGTGACGAACACGGTGAAAGGTTTCACCAGGACATTGCGACCATGGAAAAGAGGTATCAGGGCAACTGGAATCCATCAGTGCCGGCCGAATATTGTTGGACACTGACACGAGAGGCACCAGATGCTGAGTAGAAACGAATATCAACTGCAAAACATTATGAGCTCAGTTGAACTAACACAATGTGTCAGCATCATTATGCAATTAAACATGTTAAAGTCAATCAGTTATTTTACTGTTTCTCCAAATTCCTACATGATACAGCAAACCTGAAACTGTTTTTGTGTTTAGCTTGACATTGTTTATCATAATCTCTAAACTTTTTCGGGAAGCAAAACGTGTGGAAATATTTGCGCAGTGAAATCACAAAAATGGGTTATATCTACAAAGCGGTATGTGATAGGAAAATTTTAAGGTGATTTTCATGATCAGCAGTCCAAAATGCATAAAATACACCAAAAAGCTTTCAGGAAGCAAAATCTTCACTGTCCAGTGTAACTTTTGAAAAGGAAAATGTTGAAGTAAAAAAGGTCTTAAGCATGATCTATCTATCTATCTACATACATACATACATAGTACATACACATCATTCACCACAATTAATTTGTTTATTCAAAACAAATGCATTTTTCTATTAATGATGAAGTAGTAGAGAAGATGTTAGCACTACTTCTTTACTTATGTTGACAAACTACATCCAGATATGAACAATACAATAAAAAGTAAAACTGTCACTAAATAATTCTCTGCTGCAAGATTCTGGGCTATGTAAGTGCTATTTATACAGATGGAAATAATTCTCAATTCATTTTGCTCCCATCATCGCTTTACTGGTGATGGCTCTAGCCTGCAGTACATAGCAGGCAGCTTTTGGTGATGATAAACATTAGATTTCAAAGGAAAAACCAATATGGCCAGCATATGAAAAGAAAAGAAAAGAAAAAAAACGACAATAAACGTGTCCAGATGAACCGATTCAACTTTCTGTGATGACAAACCGAAGGGCAAGCATGATCAGATCAAGGTATTGGAATAGACAGTAAATACATCTTAGAGGTTTGTGCAGCCACTCACAATTATTAATCACTGAACACTTTTTTCTGCAAAAAGTCATATGGCAAATATTCAACATCACAAACTGTAAAAAATAGATCTGAAATCAGATTTCATCAGATTTCTCTTGGAAAAAAAAGGTAAGAAATAGCAGGGAAAATATACGTGGAATGAGTGATTTCAAAAGAGAACAAAGTAATAAAAAATGAGAACCATGAAACACGAGTCCTAAGGTGAGAAAGCTTTTTTTTTTCTTTTTGCTCGATTGCCATTATTGCATTAGCTGATGAAACATTTATAAACAACAAAATGTCTCGAAGGATAAAAAAAAACAAAAAACAACATGGTTTCATACTCAAGTTCTACAGATTTCGATATTTTTTTTCTCATTTACTTACTATGGTGTTGCTTTTAAAATGCTGAAACTATTTCGATAAAAATGGCTTCAGTGTCAACACTCGCAATTAAAATAACTGAATACCATCAATGTTTCAACATAACATGAAACAGAATACATCATAAACAGTTGGAAAGGTTGCACCTTGGAACGAACCACAGCCGAGGACCGTTTGGGCAGCACCCCACTGGTCATACTGGAGGCTCCGTGCTGAAGAATTAAAGTGATCAAAGCATCTGTGGCCCTTTGAGTCACTAGGCACTGAAATGCCCTGCCTACAAAAACAAGCCAAATTGTCATTTCTTAAATTGCTACAAACATGTTCTCCCACTTGGTCTTCCTACAGATACTGCTGGGGAAAAAAGGTTTTCACCCATTTTCAGTCTTCTTACACACCCATTTTTAATTTGTGATATACAAATAAAATTGACTTGATCCATCTTATTCTTCTTTAACTTTCACTGGTTTCACCTTACTAGCTGTTAGTATTTACTGCTTTACTGTATAAAATGTATGATGTATAGTACTTTAACAAACATTATTTGTGATGTTTTCTAATTTAATTATCTTTAAGTGGTACAAAGAATCAAAACTAACACAAAAAGCTGTCTACCTTTGTGAGCAAGGTGTAAGTTCAACCAACTAAAGTAATGAGCATTTAAGAAGGACAACATTGTTGTTATGTGCCCCAAGAAACATTGTTCAAGAACAGAGAAAAGCACTGAAAAGGCACGGATAATGGAATAGCAGTTGAGCCGTGTTGGTCAGTAGGTCTCTGGTATAATAAAGTCAAATTCGGAGGCGGCCTGCGGAGTTGAGTTCATGGCGCTCGCCGGCTGGGTACGAGTACTGGGCTCGATAAAGATGTCGTTCCAGTTCAACATTTTGCTCTGAGTGGCAGAGTGGACCTCTTCACCCGCGGGGTTTATGTGCTGTACGTTGCCATCCTCGGTGATGACAGGGATCCCCATTTCTTCTGTGGTCCACGAATAGGCCTTCATCTGCAGGGTTTTACATGGGAGCAGGCGGTACAAGTTGTTGTCTGCGTCGTCCTTCTCTTTTCGCCCAGAAGGATCCTGGTTATGTACCTGCTTGCAGTGGGTGGACAGTACCTGGTAGTTCATGAACATTTTGTTACAAATCAGGCACTGGTACCTCCTTTCTCCTGTGTGGTAGATCTCATGCTTAGTTCTGTACTCGGCCAGGGCAAAGACCTTGTCACAGTAGTGACAGGGGTACTTTTTCTCCCAGGAGTGAGTGTTGAAGTGACGGCGAAGACTGGTCAGGCAAACATAGGGACGCTTGCAGACCACACACACATAGAACGTCTTACCGTCCATAATGAGCTCATAGTGATCCTCCAGCTCCTGTTTTGCCTTCTTTTTGTTAGGGCTACCCTTTGGTGACAGGGGTATTTTATCAAAGGGTTTTAAAGGGGTGGCCATTAAGGATCTTTTCCCCTTACCAACTTTGGATCCTCCCTCACCTGGGTCTTCTTTAAGTGGCACAATATCATAGGTATTTTCCCCAATGTTGGCATACACTTTACAGCCTGAGGAAATCGAGTCAATTTCTGCTGCCTTATCTAGTGTTATTGTTTTTTTGGCAGGTAAAATTGATGCGGGAATGCCAGGATTGGCTTCATTTATTAGGCTAACAGATGATACATCTGACAGTCTTATTTTGAAATCCCCTTGCTGAGCTGATGTAGAGATTTGCTTCTTTTGGACCCCTGTCATATCAGTGTTTTCAGAGGGCAGTGAGGTGTTTGAGGGCTCAGGGGTAAAACTATTTGAACTGGCTGGGGTCGTGGGTGCACTACCCAAGGAGCCTCTAGCAGGGGAAGACGGGATTTTGTGATTAGTTTCTGGGCTACTCAGCGGGCTGCGGTCTGGCAAGACTTTAGGAGCGTTTATGACATTTGGAGGCTGTGCACTTTCGGTTTTTACAAAAGCTACGCTTTTTTCTGTCAGAGTGGCTTTGTCATTTTTCTTTGATGCCACATCTTGTAGGTCAGCAGCTTCCAAATCAATGATCTCAGAGTTTGTGGATTTCTCAGTTGCTGCTCTGGCCTGACCATTTGTTTCTGAGACAAACATCACATCACTGTCCGAGTCCTCGTCAACATCAGCAGATTTACAAGTCTGGTTGAATTCCTCTGCAGATATTGAAAATGACTCTGTAATAATTGGCATTATCTCTGTGTGTGTGTCACTTTTGTTTTCTGTCTCTTTGGACAGACCAGGCAAGCCCTTGACTTGAGATAGTGGTAGCCCCAAATTTGCAATGAACTTCACACCCAATATCTGTCCAGCACTTATGAGCTCCTCAAGCATGTCAGAACGGACACGGACAATCTTGGAACTGTAAATGTAATTGAGAATCTGTTCAAAGATTTCAGCTTTGATGAAGTTCAACTCAATAACTTGCCCAGCCACTGAAAATAGCTGGTGGAAATAGGTACTTGAGGCAGACAGGATAGTTTTGTGAGCTCTGAATTTCTTGTCCTGTATAATTATGGTAACATCGCAAAATAATCCATGGCTTCGTTGCTCATTCATCGACTTCAGCACTGATGCTGAATACTGTGTGTCAGTTGCAGATATCAACTTGAGGTTTGGCATGCCTGTAGAGTGGAAAAGAAAACCAAACAATCACATTTGTTGTGAGTGCACTGCAAAAATCAAAATGGGCAAATATGTCCTAGCATGAAGAGTGCAGATGTGTTTTAACAGAAAGTGTGGTTGAAATTCACAGAGTGTAATATTTTACATATATTACAAAGTGTAATATAAGTGTGTATACACATTTAATGTATAATCACATGGCCAGTAATTTCAACCAGGTGAATGGTACAAATAGAAGCAAAGTAAATGACTCACTACACCCCCACCAAGAAGTCAGCATTAACAAAAAAAGGAAGTAGCCTGACTTAGTTGTTTAACATCACATCCCCAAAAGTTTGATTAATGACATGTACCCCCCCCCCCATAATGTTAAGCTTTGCCACCACATAGAAATAAGTTTTAGATTATATACAAAGTGCCTTTTCCTGGCTTTTAGAGAAGATGCTGAGATAATAACCATGTCATTGTGGTGGATTTGGAAATACATTTAACGGTTTAACAATCATGAGGAGCACACAAAATCCTTTTAACATGCAGGGCTACTGGAACAGTTCATAAACAAAGAAGGCACTGCATCAAATCCTTTACCATGTATAAGGTAATGAAAGACAAGATTTTTGATGTTGGTGGTCAGGGAAAAAACTTGGACCAATTTGAATTTGGTAGGTAGTTAAAACCCAGCATAAGTTATATGAATAAAATGCACTGCAGCAGGACAGGGAAACACACCAGTGACATGAGTAAATCCATGAAGTATGGCACAGAAAATGCTCCAGGGATGGGCAACATAATCCAGAAAGGGCAGTGTGGATGCAGGTCTTTGTTCCAACCAAGTAGTTACACACCTGAGTCTACACATCAAGGTCCTTAGGAAAGACTATTGGTTGACTAATAGAATCAGGTGTGTTACTGCTTGGTTGTAACAAAGACCTGAACCCACACCGGCCCTTTCTGGATCATGTTGCCAATTCCTGTATGCACTTGATTGAGACAAACCAAGGTGAAGTTAGTTTTCATTTGGATATTAAAGGGACCTTATGGGACCGTCTTCAAAGTGCAGTTTTTGTATTATTAAATCTTCAGTAGCGTCCCATATACGTAAATGTCAAACTTAATTTTTAAAAATGTTTGATTTTTTTTTTAAATATTACAAAAAAATAGCTACCCTTCTTTCTATAAGGCCTACTCATACAAAACCAAGTGTATTAGAAAGCGTACAATAGGAGAATTTTTTTCCCCTCTCACTTCTATGCACCCTATGCAGGGCCTTTGCGCACTGCCTGTTGATACCTATGTCCTATCGGGCTTGAAGCTGTTTTTTTGGCACTTACTTGCGTTGTCGCCTCCTCCTCCTCCTGCTGACTAGATCCTTCCTTGTGTTGTATTACCTCTCAGTTGTACGTCACTTTGGATAAAAGCGTCTGCTAAATGAAACTGTAAGATTGTAAACAGGAGGGTCAATCTGCGGCAATTACATTTTTGAAATTTTGTTTTATTTTTCATAAATGTTTATATTACAAAAAATATACAGGGCCTATTCATACAAAACCAAGTGTATTAGAAAGTGCATGACAGTTGGGTCAATCTACAGCAATTAAATGTTTGAAAAAAAAATGATTTGCCAATTTTGGATATTACAAAAAAAAAATCAATAGCTACCTGTATATTGGCCCATCACAGAGATTTGGATCAGTTCATCTGGATACAACGTTTGAGTCAAACATTTCATCACTCATCAAAGTGACCTCTTCAGTCTCAACTGACTCCACGTAGCTCCACCCTTATAAACAATACAGTAGTAGCATAACGACCAGTTTCATATGCAAATTATTGCAAGCATTAACTAGAGTTTCAATGGCAATGTGTAGGGCTGAATGATTTGGGAAAATAATGTAATTGTGATTTTTTTTAGGCCAATATTGAGATTACAATGTAGTATGCAGCCTTTTTTCCAAGTTCATTGTTTTCCGTGTTATCCACTAAACACAACAATAAATCATTCTGTAGTATGACCAACACAATGGTAAACAAAGCAACAACAAAGCACCGCAGAACAACAGACCTGGCATGAAAAATAAAAATAAATACGAATCTTACTGATCTCCAGTCAGTAACAAATCACACAACCTAAAGTGCATAAGCATAAAAAATAACAAATCTGTGGCTCTACCGCTCCAAATATATTTAGACAGTCATTGTAATAAAAACCCATCCATCCAAGCCACTTATCCTAATCAGGGTCGCGGGATGGAGCCTATCCCAGCAGTCACTGGGCGGCAGGTGGGGAGACACCCTGGACAGGCTGCCAGGCCATTATATATTTTGTAAATACATAAATATATGAAAAATCAAAAGATTTAGGGCGTCCAGGTAACGTGGAGGTCTATTCCGCTGCCTACCAACACGGGGATGGGCGGTTTGAATCCCCATATTACCTCCGGCTTGGTCGGGCATCCCTACAGACACAATTGGCCATTTGTGGGTGGGGAATAGCGTGATCCTCCCACATGCTACGTCCCCCTGGAGCGCCTCCTCACTGTCAGGTGAAAAGAAGTGGCTGGCGACTCCACGTGTATCGGAGGAGGCATGTGGTAGTCTACAGTCCTCCCCGGATAGGCAGAGGAAGTGGAACAGCGACCGGGACAGCTCGGGAGAACATGCAATTGCCTTAGATTGACCCACTTGGTGTACACTTTCTAACACACTTGGTTTCGTACGAGTTGGCCATTTTTGTAATATAAATCTTCTTCGGGCTGCTCCGTTAGGAATCAAAACAGCGGAGCATCCGTTGCCATCTTCCTGTCCGCTGCATCTTCCTCTATCACGCCAACCACCTGACATATCCTCCCTCACCACATCCATAAACCTCCTCTTTGGCCTCTCTTTTCCTCTTACCTTGGCAACTCCATCAAAATGTAATTGCCATATATTGACCCTCCTAGTGTACTTTCTAACACACTTGGTTTTGTATGGGTGGGCCCCATATACAGGAAAATATTGATTTTTTTTGTAGTATACAAATTTATGAGAATTTTTTTTTTAGCAGAAATGTAATTTGCTGTGATTGATGTCATGCACTTTCTAACACACTTGATCTTGTATCAGTTGGACATTTATATGGGAAGCTACTTCAGTTTTGTAATGCAAAAACTGAACTTTGAAGACGGCCCCTTAAATTCCCTTGAAAGTCCAATTTTCACATTAAAACTAACTTTACCCCGGTTTGAGACCAATTATATTCTGATGACCTACAATCGAATATAATGCTGCATTACTTTATTACTGCGATTCTGATTTAACGCTAACATAAACAACAAGCAATCACAATTTGTCGTTTTGCAGCGCAGACGTGGGAACTTAGGAGACACCTTTAGATGACCATGTTAGTCTGCACCTATTTTAGCTAATCATGCCGATATGCAAACAAAAACACTTAGCTTAGCTAACGTTTAGCTCGTACACTCAAGATAGTTGAGCAAGTGCCACTACGCTGCAAAATGAACACACAATATGTCGAATAAATATGAAGCTAGTTTGGAAATTATGTTGCATCAGCAACTTAAATATTTAATATCAATCAATGGTTAACTGACAAAAGCTAACGTATTTTGGAGGTTAGCTCTTCCTATGCGCGGCCTTCCGAGTTAAGCTAGCTGCTGAGCAGTTATGTAGCGTGCTAAATAAACAGCACGAGTTAATAAATACAACCAATACCGGACTAGTTTAGTTTCCAACGTACGAAAAATATTATTTACCTGCTACTTTGAGGTTTCTGTCCAGACCGAGAAAAATCACTACCAAACACGGCAACTTCGCCGGCAACAGACAATGAAAAGGAAGCGTATCCGTCTTGTCGATGCAGCTAATTTATGCTACTGCCACAAATGACTGTCATATGGAACAGCCGCAAGGGGTCACCATCACGCACGAGTTTCATTCAACTGAGAACTTGGTTAATTTTTTTTAAAAGAGAGAGAATAAGATAGACATTTTTGTACCTGCTGACAGCAAACCCCATCTTTGCAATCTTGAACCAAGTAGTACCGCTTTAGCTTTTGACAAATCTAAATCCCTGACCAGGTCATTTAATTCTGGCTGTGTTATCAGATGAGGACAACCAGGCATAAAGGGTTCAACATCTGGATCAGTGTCGTTTTCCACATCTGGTTCATGCGTTGTGGCATCTTCATCTGCCTCATCTAGGCTCCATGTCTCTGGTGGCTTCGGTACTGGCAAACTGTCACCATGTGGCACTGGTCTCATGGCTGAAGGCAGATTGGGGTATTCAATAGATTTCTTATTTTTAGTAGAGAAGCCATATACATTGATCAGACAGAAGTAACAGTCCGTCACGTGATGCGTCTGTTCTCGCCATATCATTGGGACTGCAAATGGCATTGATTTCCGAGTACCTCTGAGCCAAGCTCTCAGGTTGACTGCACATGTTGCACAACAAATGTGAGGAGCCCAGGGTTTCTCTTGGTCGCCAACTTTACATCCGAAGTAGAGCTCATAGGCTTTCTTAATAAGTGCAGTCATGGTGCGTCTTTGAGCCTTAAGCGTATACTCGCCACAGATGTAACAGAATGTATCGCAGCTATTGCAACATTTACGAGACATTTCTGCTGTGTTAAATCTTCCTGAAGACAATAAATCCTATTGGTAAGTAAACTCACTATGCTATAGCCTGAAGAACATGTGCATCAACATGCGCCCAAACAACATCTAGAAATGTGAGCAGCTTTTATAGCCTGTCTGCCAGCATCTAACCTGACTAAGTGTGCCCAGGCATGCATAGCACATACGCTGAGTGCGTGCCAAGGCATGCTTGGACTGACCAAAAACAGCTTGCTTTGTGTGCATATACTAATAGACTTAAAATATGACAGGAGATCACAAAAATATGTTGTATCTACAAAACGGTATGTGATAGGAAAGATTTAAGGTAATTTTCCTGATCAGCAGCCCAAAATCCATAAAGTACACCCAAAAGTTTTCAGGAAGCAAAATCTTCGTTGTCCGGTGAAACCAGACTAGGCGTCAAGACGCCAATCCCCCTCTGAACATCAACTCACACCTTCGATTTCAAATGCGGAAATAACAGTGCATACGATCAGTTTGTTGTAAATCAACGCGAAATTTTCGGCGGCGAATGACAAGCGGAATTATATTCGACAACCACTTCGTGGCCGAGGATTCTATTTGGGGACGGACGCTTCACGGACACTTCCTGTTTACGAGAGCTTGCTATGCGCGAAACACGTAATGGAGGAATAGCAAGGCAGTCCGTCTCTTTCTTTGTACTTTGATTAACAGGATTCGTTTTTTGACGGTTTTTTTCCTTCTAGTTTACGTTATATTTAAACGAATTAACATGCCGATGTCCGAGCGATCCGATTCTGACAGCAAAGACCCATGGCCAAGAAGACGGAGTCGATCTCGCAGTCGTAGTGGTAGTTACAGGCAAAGGAGTCTGTCTCCGGATTATTTTGGTCCCAAGCTCCCAAAGCCCCGTAACAGGGAACGGGAGCGGGAAGAGCGAGAACACCGACTCCGTGAGGCAAGAAACATCAAGAGGATCCGCATCGCAAGTCCCCGTCGCAGCCGTTCACGATCCCGAGAGCGATACAACAACCACTGGTCTGATCAGCGCGGAGGTTTCAGAGACGAGTACTACGACCAACAACGGGATGATGCCCAACGACAGAGACAAGAGGCTTTCATCGCCAGGTCCTTAAAAACTGCGTTGGAGTATACTTAGACGTTTGCATAAGTTGAACCCCGTTTTGTGTGAACTCGGCATGACTATTGCAATGCATTTTATTCTGGTATCAGCAAGGGCTCCCTCCACCGTCTGTAGTTGGTACAAAACGCCGCTGCTCGGCTCATTACCGGGACGAAGAGGCATGACCATATCACTCCTGTCCTTGCCTCCCTACACTGGCTCCCTGTTATATTTCGAATGGAATTTAAAATGTTAATTGCTCACTTTTAAGACTTTAAATGGTCTTGCTCCTACATACCTTTCTGATTTGTTGACCTAGTATATGCCCCCCGACTATTAAGATCCGCAGATGGAGCCCTGCTGGTTATTCCCAGGTCTCGGTTTGTTACAAAGGGTGATCGGGCTTTTGCTGTTAGAGCCCCCACACTATGAAACTCTCTTCCTGTTGAACTAAGACAAACCAAGTCTCTGGTTTCTTTTAAATCTCGCCTTAAAAACTTTTTTTACGAAAGCTTTTACAAATGTTTGATATTTGTTATTTATTTATAGTTTTTATTTTTACTCTTACATTGGTCTCTTGGTCTTACTTTTATTTTTGCCTTATCTGGTTTTATTTAAGTGTATAAGTAAATCACTTTGTAACACTGTTTTAGAAAAGTGCTATATAAATAAAGATATTATTATTATTATTATTCCAGCCATGTGACCTTAGTGCTCCCCAGCGTATCTGTTACTCTGAGATCTGAAACTCGCAGTAAATGCTAATAGAATTTCAGAGTAACAGAACGTTACTAAGTGCTGAGGTTACATAATGGGCTTATTGCTAACCCATCTACCCCTTTATAGGCGACTTCAAGAGAGGGAGAGGATTGGTGAATTAGGTTCACCCGAGGTCTGGGGATACTCGCCTAGAGTGAAGGAACCAGAGTAAGTAACTATGGGAATTCTTCACCAGAACAAATCATTGATGGTAACTGACAGATTTTATAGTTTTGATTTATCTTATTTCTTCTTTATTCTCTTTATCGCCAAGCTCGGATGAATTCACACCTGTTGAGGAAGATGTGAAAAATAGCACTTCAGATTCTAGCTCGGAGGGTATGTTTCACTCTTCACAGATCTTGAACTTGCAAGATGACAGCATCATCTTATCTGTTTTTAAATTTCTCAAATCATGTGTGATATTTACAGAGGACAAGAAAAGGAAAAAGAAGAAGAGGAAATCCAAGAAAAGGAAAAATAAAAAGCACTCGGAAAACAGTGAATCAGAATCAGATTCAGAAGGCAAGCAATCGTCTGTTCCTTTCAAAAAATTGAAGATGTGTTTTAGATATTTTAATGCAGTTAATGAAAAATCCCAATGTGCTATCTTAGAGGAAGAAATAAAGAAGAAGAAGAAGAAAAAGAAAAGTAAAAAGTAAGCTGTACAGCATGTGAACTTTTCACTGAGAAAGGGGCAAGATGATTTTACATAAGCACTTTAAACACTTTCTTGTAGGTCCAAAAAGTCCAAGAAGAAGAAGGCAAAGAAGATTAGTAAGCAGTCCAGTGACTCGAGCAGTGTGGAGTCTGATGAAGAGGATGCTAATGGGGTAATGTGGGTGGAGAAGACCTGCATAGACGAACACCTCGTGGGCCCTGAAGCCCCGCTGACTCATCTGTCCCAGGATGACAGACCTTTAGAGTGGGTATATTTGTCAGACTCATAAACTTGCCCAGTATAATCCTTTTTTGTCAATCTGCATCTGGTCACAGTTTTAATCCAAGTAAATAGACCAATCCCAGTATTGTTTTAGTATCGTAAACAGTTTATACAGCATGAGTTTTAGACGTTACAAATATATTGCATCGTTCATTTCATTATATTTTGACAACCAGACTATAAATGCACCTCTCCCTCCCCCATTGGACAATGTGCATGATGAGGCGGTAGATGGTATGTCCTTTCCTTGAGTAGTTTTATTGACAGCTGATGATTGCTTATGGCATGAAACAGGCAGTTTCATAAAGAATTTACTTGACTGACTGGATTATTTTGCTCCTTATTTGTTGAGCACTTTCCCTACCGTTGAGTGTTTCTTTTAAAAAAAGTTTATACCAGACTATGATCACAGGTTATTACCAGGTTGTTGCCATTCACCTGGTTCCACAACTTTACTTTCATACATGTCACTGTCAGAGTGGTACTTAAAGATATTTCTTAAAAAGTGTCCTTTTAAACGTTTTTGTTTACAGTGGGGATTCAACATGGCAGACAGTGCGAACACACCATAATGCATGTGATTAATTTTGAAAAGTAGTGGGTTTTTTTCCACTTTTCTTTGTTAAGCACTAGTGTTTACCAAAGGTTTACATGTTGAAGGGACACTTGTGCTTTAAAACTACCAGACAGATGAAAGTGGTGTCAGGTGCAATGTGTATGCTGTTGAATTCAAGTATCGCAGAAGTAAATTGTCTTTATCACTAGACTGCGGGTTAAGCAGTATCAGTAGTGGCCAAACCTGGGTTGGGTTAACTTGTGTTCCCCCTTTCGTACCAAAGCTGAGCAATGTGACTGGTGTTGAATGATCCATGTTAATCCTTTCACACTAATGACAAACGCAGGCATTTTCTCCTGGTCGTTACTTTGTTGCAAAAGGAGTATAATTGCCTCACATCTTAGAAAATTAACCCAAGACTCATAACAAAAACGTTTTCTCTTTACAGCTTTGGTCACGCATTGCTGCCAGGTGAAGGTGCTGCAATGGCAGAGTATGTGAAAGCAGGCAAACGTATCCCAAGAAGAGGAGAAATTGGGCTTACCAGCGAGGAGATTGCAAACTTTGAGAAGTCTGGCTTTGTGATGAGTGGTAGCAGGTACATAATTACTATGTTTTATATTACATATAATAGTTTTAATAACTTGATACCAAAATTGTTGAAACTGTTTACTGTTAAGCCAATGGAAATTAGTATTTCTCATTAAAAAAATTACACTACTTCTGTTTATGATACAAATCAGCCTTTTACAGGCAGCGTTCATTAAAATCATAAGGCATTACAATTGCTATCCTAAAAAATACATGTAACACCCCACCAGACATCGTCGTATGGAGGCTGTGCGTCTGAGAAAGGAAAACCAGATCTACAGTGCTGATGAAAAGAGAGCCCTTGCATCCTTCAACCAGGAAGAAAGGCGAAAGCGAGAGAGCAAGATCCTCTCAAGCTTCAGGGAAATGGTGTACAGGAAAACTAAAGGCAAAGAGGAAAAGTGAATGTTGCAGATCTACAGCTCATTCAGCTTACTTGTCAGAGGCAATGTCCCCTTGTGACTCCTGATTTTAGGTCTTGGGCTTTTCTGTTTTTCTTAAAGGGGACCATGTAAGGGTCTGTTCTAGTGGAATGTACTGTGTGGAAGAACAATTGTAGTTTCATAGTAAGTACATTACAGCAGTTGCAGTTGATCTGCTTGTTATTTTTGTATGATGTTATATAGATGAAAATGAGCTGTTAAGCTCCTGTCATCCTGAATTTCTTTCTGTAAATGTTCATGGAAACACTTAACTGAATGATTAATAAATGCCCCCATCATCTTGTCATATGTGTGTCATACTCTGTAGTATGTGTAGTAATATTATGTGTAGTATTATTATATAACCTCCTGTGTAGGAGTTCAAAGTAAAACACAAGTTATCCTGATTCACACTATTCAACCTGCTCTCTCTGCATGCACTTTCACCCCAGCCAGTTCAGTGGTTAACCAAATGTCCACTAGTATACAAAGGAAATCCTTTACTTGTTACTTTCAGTTAAAATGTTTGGTCATTTGTATCAGCAACATAACCTCTTCAATCCACACATGTACATGTATTTAGTTTTGTTATTATCGACAGTCAAGTAAAACTCACCAAAACCGATTACTGAACATTTATTAATATACAGCAAATAACTTGGAACAAAATGGTCTCATGAGAGTCTTGTGGTGCTTTTCCTCTCAGCGTATGTTCTCAAGTCCCTGTACAAAGAAAGGGGGGAAAAAACATGCGATCACAACTTGGCGTTGGCAAATCTATGTTTTAAAGGCATAAGGCGGCAAGTAGATATTTACCTTGGATTTATAGTACTCTGCTCCTGACACTCGGCGGTCTCTCTCCATCAAATGCCATTGCCAGGGATATCGTACAATTCTCTTTTCCTAAATAAAAGATAAGAGGAAATCCTGACGTAACATTTTGCATGAGCAGCTACGTGAGGCCAGCACACACCTGTTAAGTTATCGATTCAAAACAGCAGCAGACAGGTCGGCAGTTGTCATACGCATTAGTGTCGCATCTGGTAAACACCAATTAGCGCAAACCAATACAAATTGCCCCTCAGTTTAAGTATCGCCCCCTCACCTTTCCTCCGTTGGTTAACTTGTGGATCTGTGCGGTCGCAAAGCCAGGAATGATCATACACACCGTCATGACGGCGAACCCAGGCAATATCTCATACCACATATTGACAACGTGTAGAAAGTCAACGATGGCCCGTGAAAGAGGCGCACTGGGGGTACCTTCGCCAATTTATTTCGCAAGCTTTTCAAGAATGGGATAGTGAAGTGTCGACTGTCCTATTGACGAATTGACGGTCATTCGTTCACTTCCGGGACGCTGTCTCTGTCGGTATCACAGCGCCATTGTCCGGTCATTACGTGGTACTGATCATATTGAAAACAATAATTTATCAGGTTGGTTAAAAACGGAGAGAGATTATAAGATACAATTTGTGAAACTGTTGTTAACATTAATTGATAGGAGTTGAAGGGGAAAAGTACGAGTAAAAAGAGAAACTGTAAAGTCAGATTCACACTCCAGACCAGTGGTAGGCGGTAGTGCACCCATGTTTGCCAACCGCCATTAACAACACAGGAAGTTGAAGTAGGTCAAGGCGTTCACAGCGCAATCGCTAACTCACTTAAAAGTAAACACAAGTTGACTGGAAATGAAATAACCACTCAGCCATGAAGGAAGACAAGGAAAACACTCGCCCGAAAGAGAAAAAGGTGGAACTAAAATGTGAAGATGGAGAAAAGACAGAGAAGCCAAAGGAAAAGAAAGAGGCCATGACAAAGGTAGAGTTCAGGTAGACAAACGTTTGCTAACTAGAGCTAACGTTTGTTAGCCACCAACTTATTCGACGAGAGCCTGACACCTCAGGACAAGCTTTTAACATCAAACTTAACTGGGGTTTGTGAAGCTAAATACCACTGGAGGATTCCGTTTGGGGCCCACTCACTCTACGGGCATTTGATTTTCTCAGTTTTGTGTTCACACACCTGCTTACACTTAACTCTCACTGCTCATGAATGTTTCAGTTCTCTTTAATAACACCCCTTAGATTGTGATCAGACGTTTACCGCCGAGTCTAACCAAGGAGGAACTGGAGGAACAATTACAGCCACTTCCGGAGGTGGACTATCTAGAGTTCTTCTCCAACGACACCAGGTGCAGTACATTACTTGTACGTGCAGTTGTCAATTTTAAGCTAGGTGTCAAACTGAAAGACAGCTGTACATATTACGCTTAATAATATTTTCTGTTCCTTTTAGCCTTTACCCCCACCTCTTTGCACGGGCGTACATTAATTTCAAAAATCAGGAGGATATTGTCCTCTTCAGAGATCGATTTGATGGATATGTATTCATAGATAACAGAGGTATGGAGATCATTTATTAAGCAGATTACGGTGAGTATTACTTGAAGGCAATAGTCTTGCCTCAATCTGCCAACAGTGATATGAATATGCGGTTATTTGTTAACAGGGCAAGAGTACCCAGCAATTGTGGAGTTTGCACCCTTTCAAAAGACTGCCAAGAAAAGAAGTAAAAAAAGGGATGCAAAATGTGGCACAATAGACGAAGGTAAGAATAATATCAAATATATTTAACGAAGTACCATCTAATTTCCACATAAAATGTGTTAATGAAATCCAATAATCTTTCATTGTAGTCAAACAATCTTTTCTTGTAGCACAAACTCTTAGTGGATTACCTTCATGAATTCATGAACATCAACATTCCCTGTAGTGGAGTCAATCACTTCGTAAAAATCAAATGCATTATTTATTAGTGTACATGCAGCTTAATGCACTTAGTGATGACTGGAGACATGACTAATCACAGCAAAAACAGCCAGAATGATACATTTAGTGTAAAGTGTACTAGGGCTGGACCCAAATATTCGGCTCTCCGAATATTCGTTCGTTGGGTAGGTATTGTGTTTTCAATTTTGGGATTCGGATATTTGTTTTTGTGAACTGCAAAAATATATTTTGTCAGCACATTATTATACTATATTTATACTTTTTAATTACACTGTAAAAATGTGGAAATATATAACCTCTCATGTTGGGCGTGTGACATCCCTCTCACGCACAGCAGTGACGTCATGCTTCAGTTCACGTTGGCCATTACAGGGAAGACAAAATGCTGGAAGAGCTCAGCTGTGGTGCTGTTATTATAAATGCGCTACCGTGTTCTATTTATTACAGTTCATTCATTTATTTTTCATTCTTTACCGTGTCTGTAATTGGTAAAAATAATATTTCTGAGTGATATGTGATTTCTTTGTCAGAAAAATTTCGGAGTATTACACTTTTAAGCCTACTTTTACGGCTGTCTCATTAAAAGTATTGCTGTAACAGAAATTTGGGTGTTTTTGTATCTGTTTGACTTGTTAGGTTCAGATTGTAAAACGTTATGGACTTATAGACTAATAGCTGACTGAAATCTGGAACTGGAGTTGGTCCCTGCGTGCTACACTGCGGCTGCCTAATGTATAAGGAAAGATTAAATGCAGAAGACAAAATTTGCGAGTACTGAGAAATGACAATAAAGAAATTATAAATAAATATGAATCTTGTAAATATAAATCCTAAATTTGTTGGCACTAGTAGGCTGTTTTTGTGCTTCTATTACATTGCACTTTGTCGGGCATTGTCTCAGATTTGGAGCCTATTATTATGAGAATTTATGTAGGTCTATAATTTATCCATGATAAGAAAAAAATGTGGGGTGCAGTGGTTAGCGTAGTTGCCTCACAGCAAGAAGGTCCTGGAGTCATCCCGGGTCGTCCTCTGTGTGGAGTTTGCATGTTCTCCCCGTGTCTGCATGGGTTTCCTCCGGGTGCTCCGGTTTCATCCCACAATCCAAAGACATGTAGGTCAGGTGAATCGGCCATACTAAATCATCCCTAGTTGTGTGTGTGTGTGTGTGTGTGTGTGTGTGTGTGTGTGTGTGTGTGTGTGTGTGTGTGTGTGTGTGTGTGTGTGTGTGTGTGTGTGTGTGTGTGTGTGTGTGTGTGTCAGCCGGCCGGCTGGCCCTGTGATGGACTGGCAGCCTGTACAGAGTGTCTCCCCGCCTGCCGCCCAGTGACTGCTAGGATAGGCTCTAGCATCCCGCGACTCTGAGAGCGGGATAAACGGTTTGGATAATGGATCGAATGGAAGAAGAAAAAAATGTCACACGCTTTTATTATGTCACAAGAAGTGCATAGGACCTTGTTCAACCAAATCTGTCGGGATTACAAACATGCGTCAAATACACTAAACCTTTTGGAAAATGTTTTTATTAACAAATAACAACACAAACAACAATATTGTAGAACAACAGAATCCTTAACAATGTCTTTAATTAAACTGAAAGACACGTGTTGTACGGCTATGCCGTCCATCTCAGCCGAGAATGGAGAAATGTCTGGCTGTGTCCTTCCTGAGGGCCCCCCCACTACCACCATCACCACCCCTGCCACTGCTGAAGCTCCAAATATTTGCTGTTGATTACGACCGAAGCTCCGTAGCCCAAATAATAGCATTCGGGACAGCCCTAAAGTGTACTATATCTCATGTCATAGGTCAAATATACTTCAGCTTTTATTGATGTATGTTTCATACATACAGTTGTATGCTTCCTAATTGTTCTAATATAAAGACACTGTTTAAAGCTGCAGAGAAGTATCCCTGCAGTACGTGACAACGCTGCTGTTTTCTTTTAGATCCCGATTACAAAAAGTTCCTGGAATATTATAATGGAGATCATGAAAAATTTACCTCAACACCAGAGACTCTGTTGGAAGAAATAGAGGCAAAGTCAAAGGAACTTGTTGGTATGTAAAAACAAAGTTCACTAAATTTGGTATCCTTACAACACTCTTATCAGCACTAGAAGGAATTAAGCCGTGAAGCCCTATTTCAAATAATTCAAATACCTTTATTTTCCCTTTTCAAAGCTAAGAAAACGACCCCTCTTCTGGACTTTCTAAAAAACAAACAGGTAACTGTTCTGTATCATGATGCTGCAAGTATTGACCTTTGCATGAGAAAGGTTGAGTTAATAACGTTTTTCATGACATTCAGAGGCTCAGAAAGGAAAAGAAAGAGGAGAGGAGAAGGAGGGAGCTTGAGCGCAAGCGCCTGCGTGATGAGGAGCGTCGCAAATGGCGGGAGGAGGACAGAAGGAACCGCAAAGAGGCCGAAAAGATGAAGAAAACTGACAAACCCTCAGAGAAAGATAAGGACCAAGTAAAGGAAGAACCAAAAATTAAGGTGGGCACTGCACAGTAAAGCAATTACAAAATCAACTTGTTTGAGGCTTGTCTCCAATGTTCCAATGTTTGTTGCTGCATTAATTTCTTCGGGTTTTTTTTTTTTTTTTTTTGTTTTCCTCTTTTGTTTGTGTGTGTGTGTGATGTATGCAAGTGCTAGAAGCTGCTGTGAACCTTAGTCACATTCCTTGCCTGCATAGGCACACTTGGTCAATAAAGGTGATTCTGATTGTTTGGTGGTGGGGAGGTCCTGAAAATACAGTATACACAGAAATATAGTTTGTAATTCATGAGAGTTGTGCCACATAACTCGCATGGCTTGCGCCTTGGTCAGAGCGCAGGGGACAAAGCGCAGCGTAATGTTATAGACACGCTTCTGGAGAAAGTTGATACCTTGTGTATACAAGAGACATTATTAGCTAAACAAGATTTAGACAAACTTAATTCTGTTAATAATGATTTCCATGGGGCAGGGGAGTCCACCTAAGCATGAGGATAGTATGTGGCAGAATACCTGGGGGAGTGGCCATTCTCTGGCACAAGAAATATGATCCACTGATCAGTGTGATTAGATTAGAGGTGGACTGGTGCATAGCAATCAGAGAAAAGAGAATGTCTTTATAATTTTAGATGTTTACACTCATGAATGTTACCAAATTGAGGATGAATACCTTAATAGGCTCACTTTTATTAGTGCAAATATTAAAGAAAGTGCATATACGTTTATAGTTGTTGTGGGAGACATGAATGCTGATATTGCCAATAACAATTCCTTATTTGTTCAACACCTAATTCAGTTTTGTCAAGATTGCAAGTTGGTTCTTTCTAGTAAATTGCTGCTGCCAGTAGATAGCTACACATATACCAGTGAAGCATGGCATACAACATCCTGGCTGGATCACTGTTTATATACAGCCGATGCTCATGAATGTTTGGAGAAAGTGGAGATCTTGTATGGTCTGGCCACAACAGATCACATACCTGTGTCTATGATGTTAAATGTGGAGAGTCTACCTGAGTTGACCTGTTATGATAGCCATGAACAAAGTGGGAAAGTAGATTGGTCTAGGCTTACAGAAGATGACTTAAAGCATTATAATTCACTGACTGGTAAGAGCCTAAGTAATATGGATATACCATTTGATGCTATTCTGTGTGGCAGCATTAACTGTAAGAACCAAAACCACAAGCGTGATCTATGTATAATGTATGATAAAATTGCAAATTGTCTAAATAATTGCCGTAAGTCATTCTGCCAAAAAAGGTCTAAACAACATAATGTCAGGCCAGGATGGAATGAATATGTAGCTGAACTACATGTAGAGGCCAAAGAAGCTTTTAAAAACTGGGTCATATCAGGAAAAGCTAGGCATGGGCCAGAGTGTGAACACAAGGAACACGCTAACGCTAGACTTAAATATGCTGTACGTTTTAGTAAAAGAAATGAGCAGGCCATGAGAGCAAATTCCATGGTCAAAAAGCTTCAGCAGAATGATGTCTATGACTTCTTGGAAGGAAGTTAAGGTTATTGATAATAGTAAGATGCCCTTGTCATCCAGCATTGATGGAATTACTGGGCCTGAAAATATTGCTTAACTGTGGAGAAAACACTATAGGGATATTTTTAATTGTGTAAAGAGGGATAAATTTAATGTTGGTGATGTCTCTAACGATGATGTGGTTATTAGACCTGATGAATTGTGCTATGCCATTGAGAAATTGTCAGTGAACAAAGCATGTGGCCTTGACCAAATAACTGCCAAAAATCTGAAGTATGCTAGCCATAGAATCTCAGTGTTACTTGCTATGTGTTTTTCTGGATTGTTAATCCATGGCATACTACCTGACTCGTATGTTGTCTGTCTTATTAGTGCCAGTAATCAACAAAACCGGTAAAATATCCAGCATAGAAAATCATAGGCCAGTTGTTCTGGCTAGCATACTTTCTAAAGTATTAGAATCAATTCTTTTGGATAGGCTTCAAGAATACATGTCAGCTACTGACAATCAATTTGGTTTTAAAAATAAACATGGCACAGATTTGTGTATGTATGCACTGAAAGAAGTTGTTAGTAAGTATAGAAGACATAACACTACAGTATTTATGTGTTTCTTGGATGCATCAAAAGCTTTTGGCAGAGTTAATCATGCTAAATCGTTTGTTAAACTACAAGAGTGAGGGGTCCCCTCTTACTTGATAAGGATCTTGCATTTTTGGTATTCATATCAAACCATGCTAGTTAGGTGGGGTAAGAGTATATCTGCACTCTTCCCAGTGACCAATGGGGTCCAACAAGGTGGAATGCTGTCACCTGTTCTCTTCAATGTGTATACAGATGATCTCTCTAAAAAGTTAAGAGTGTAAGACTGGCTGTATGGTGGGGGATAGTCTTATTAACCATCTGATGTACTCTGATGATGTAGTCGTCCTGTCTCCTTATAGTGCTGGCTTACAGCAACTGCTCAGTTTGCTCAAGTTATGGTGTACAGCATGACATTAATTTTAACTCGGAAAAAGAGCGTTGTCATGATAGCTAAAACCAAGGAGGATCAGAAGCAAAATTTTCCCTCATTCTTCTTGGCAGACCAAGCACTAAATGTAGTGAACAAAGTAAGATATCTAGGTCACATCATCAGGAATGATCTATGTGATGACGATGATGTGCAGCGCCAGTGTTGCAAACTGTATGCACAAGCCAATATGCTGGCACGCAAATTTCATATGTGTCCAGATGATGCTAAAACTGCTCTTTTTAGGGCCTACTGTACGCCACTGTATACAGCCCACTTGTGCAATTATAGCAAACAATTATAGCAAAAAAAGCTGCAGGTAGCATATAATGATGCATTCAGAATCTTGCTCAAGCTTCCAAGATGGACAAGTGCAAGTCATATGTTTGTGACTAGTAATGTTCCGACTTTTCATGCTGTGTTGAGGAATTTTATGTATAGATTTATGTGTCGATTAATTGATACCAAGAGTGTAATTATAATGCTTTTAACTGAGCCTACACAAAGTGACACAAGGTACTCCTTTTTTTTTCTAGAAACACTGTAACAAATATCTGTATAGGTTTTAATCATTGTGGACTTTTAAACTGCTGTTAGCTATATTTTTGTGTTGTTGTCCTGTGTTGTATTTTTGTTGGTATTTTTAATATGGACCTACCTATTTGTCTGAATAAAGTAAGATCTGATTGATATCCCACTGTGATTGTTTATTTACTGCCGTTCAGCTCCTGAAGAAACCAATCAGAGGGGATGATGCTGATCCGGAGAAACCAAAGGAGAAGCCCAAAAGAGCAGAGAAGTCAATGAAAGAAGACCGAATCTTGGGAAGTGGGGAATCAAAGAGGCGTCAGAACGTTGAGACTAAAGAAGACCGAGGGCGCAAGTGAGTAGGCAATACTGTCGATTTTTACTTGTTTTGAAAAACAAAAGTTGCTCAATTGAAAGTGAATTGATCCATACTTTTTTACACTCAGAGGGGATGAAGAAGGGCGTAAAGAGTTCCGGGACCGGGAGACGGAACGAGACAGGGAAAGAGAACGAAGGCAAAAAGAGAAAGAGCGTATCAGACGACAGGATGAGGATCGGCGAAGGAGGAGGGAACGACAAGATGGAGAGAACACCTGTAGGAAGAGGGAGGAAGAGGGGAAGAAAGAGAAGGACCGTATTTGGGAGAAGAAAAAGGCAGAGGGTACCGGAGAGTCCACTCACACAGAAAGACCAGAGAAGCCAGCTAAAGAAAACCGAAAAGAGGAGAGTGTTAAAAGAGATCGTTTACGAAACAAGGTCATGAGTCAAGTTCTTCCCATCATCAGGTTTGTTTTTCTTCATTTTTAAACTCATCCTTGATAATCTTCTTTGGGTTATTTGTTTGTCTTTAGGATCGGCCTGCTATTCAGCTGTACCAGCCAGGAGCCAGAAGCCGCAATCGAGTGTCAGGGGGTGGTGGCAGCAGTGGAGGGGGAGAATCCCACACTGGGGACAGGAAGCCAGATACTGAGTCTAAGAGACCCCATGACAAAGGAGATGACTGATGAAGTTTTGACAAATGGCAGTGTTAGGTCAGGTGAGCAGAGGGAGATAGGCTTGCATTGCTCGGAGCAGCGTTCTGGCACCACAGAGCCATGTGTAGTGCCCCTTCAAGAAAAGTTGCAGCCCAAGTGCTCCCAATATCAGTTAGAGGCTGTGATGTAACAGTGGTACCTCTTAGTGCCTGATTGTGACCCTGTTTAGTTTCGTTTAAGAAAGGTAAGGGTAACCTTGCACTTCATGAATATTGTAGGAGTTTGGCTTGAGGGCACAATAGGATAAGCCAAAGCTTTCTGGGACCACATGAAATCCAAGTGACCTTATTACAGTATTTTCTCAGCTGTATAGCATTGAACACACTGGAAGTAATAAATTGAGCTTTCAGTGTAGTTTTCCATTGATGCCACTCAAAATGTAACTGCAGGGAACATCCGTGCATAGCTACCGTGTAAGACTATATCGACATTAAGCCAATCATCAAAGCTACACTGTATTTACATGTCAAGTAGAGGATACATTGTAGTGGGGGGGTTTCTTCATACATGGAACATTAATTGGTTCTTGATTGACTGTTTATGCCTAAGGAAATAGCTTATCTTAGAAAAATATACAAATGCTCCAAAGAAAAAGGTTGGCAACCTTACTAGTAAAACTGTTTCTTTATGTACCTTAGGACATATTTTGAGCATAGTTGTTTTTTTTCCCTTCATAAGCAAAGAACCATTTGTTTAGCTTGTTCATTCATACAGTGATTGAAGAGAAATAGCCATTGTTGATGATGCAGAAACTGAGAGCCATGTTTTGATTCTAATCTGCAAGCAGCCTTTAATCTGAGTGATCATCTTGTGGCCTTCACCGTTCTAATTTGAGATTCTCCTCCCTTTTATTTGTGATTAACTAAATTGTACAAAAAGCGTATCGCTACTGTTGATGCTGCCATAGCCACTCTCAACTGGAAATAAAAGATTCTTAATAGATATGTCTTATTTCCTTCTTTACTAGTCTTCTTTACTTATTTTTATGAATCAATACACAAGATAGGTTGGTTGACGGTGAATGCGATGGAAAGTCATTTGAATGTATTTAAACTATAAATTCATTTAAATATTGCAGTAATTGAGTGGGAGTTTCAGTACCATTGATCTATTCCACCAAAACAAAAAAAGGCCTGAATTATGTCCAAATAGTCTCGTACGTATTTAGAAAAAAAACAAGAATGCTGCCAATTTACTGAGATGTTAAAATGCAACTTGATTGATGTTTGACAAATTGACTCAAGAATGTACTATTTAAAATGCTTCTTTCTAAACAGTAGATCACCTTTCAGTTTGAAGTACACAGAAGTGAGCAACTCCATTTCTGTTTTATTTCCCAAACAATGGAGAGAATAACTAGATTTGCCCTAATGTAGTTTCGAGGGAGATGCAGACTGGTGAAAATGTTTTTGTTCTCCACAAAAGTTCCAGCGAGCGTCGCTGTTTGGAAACTACAAAACTGTTGGTCACCGTTCATTCGATAACTTCCTCTACATCACTTCCGTTTCCCTTCCCTCCTTCTTTTCGACCACCGCCATTGTGGGGAAAGGACTGTTGACAAAATGGTAAATGGAAATCTCATGACATCCCCGTCAGTAGCAGTATTAAACCCACAACGTGATGATATTTATACAGTAAATTATATAGTGGTACCTAGGAACTTTGTATGTTGTGTGAAGGTCTTTGAAATCAATGTAGAAAAGTGCCCTGGCGTTAGCCGATACATTCATCTTTTAACGTTAGGCATGTCGTTTACTCGTATCTCCGTAACTTGAGCAGATTTTGGATGCTGGCATATTGATGTCTTAGTTATTCAGTTCCCAGTTGAGCCTATTAGTGTGTCAAATTGGGGCATCATACAATTTGTGGTTACTTGGTTTTAAATAACGCATGTGTTGATTTCAGTCGTCCCACAAGACTTTCAGGATCAAGCGCTTTCTCGCCAAGAAGCAGAAACAGAACCGGCCCATCCCTCAGTGGATCCGAATGAAGACTGGCAACAAGATCAGGTGAGTTTCTCAGTGGGTCAGGCATCTTGCAAATGCTGTTTCTACACCAAGTGGGTGTAGCTTTTACGGGATCTCTGCGGTTAGACTTACTGTATGTGCGCCACTGATCCACCTCAGAAACCGTGGTCTCATTTTGTACACTGACAATGACTGGATCGGTTCTGATTACAACGGAACAATCCCAGTGACATTTCCACTAGCAACCGGTGTTCATTTCTGGAATTTTGGCGTCGCATGATAACCATGCTGAAATCAGCCAGATCGTGCTTGCGATACAGCTTAATGGGGTTTGTATTCAGTGACTGGCTTTGTATATGATATATATATACTCCGACGTTACGTTAATATTACAAGCCTCGATGATCAGTTCCAGTGTCCTTGCCTGTGATCCAATCTGAGATCAGTGTGGATAGTTAACGTCGCGTGGACTGGCTGTGACTACTTAAAAGTGATCGAGAACCGCCCAGACGAGGATTTACAGAAGCTCTCCCATTTCAAAGACTGCAACTTATTTATTTTAACCAATTTTAATCGTGGTTGTTTTTAGTGTGTTTGATGGGCAACATGGTCCAGAAAGGGCTGGTGCAGGTCTTTGTTCCAACCAAGCAGTTACACGCCTGAGTCAAAGGCCTTAGCAAAGACTATTGGTTGACTAATAGAATCACCCCTGAATGTTGAGCCTTTTTTTTTTTACCCACGGGTGTCTGTGTCAAGAGAGCGCTGGTAGTGAGGAGACTTGTCATGGTGATATTGTGGAGACCCTTAAAAACTGGAATAGCGGTGAAATCGTTGGTGTTGGGGATTATTTGATATGAAAGTATGATTATGGTTTGTCAGTTTGAATGCTTAAATGGAAGTATCTCCCCAAATGTCAATTTATAAATTTCTCCGACTCATGTTTGAATCATTGAATCATTGTCACGGTCAGTGGAGGGGAAAAAAAAGGTCTATGTAAAGCAGGTCTGCAATTGCAGTACTTCAGTTTTGTGGAGTATTGTCATTAACCCTGCTTAGAGCATCACTCCTATGGAGCACTCATCCCTGTTCACAGTACTGGTGATGAGCTTGCGCTGTAGCCGAGACATACTGCAAGTGCAAGCTTGGCTTTGACAGTTTAATAATGAGGCCTGTTGGACTGCATTGGCTTGGGACAGTAATACACTGGAGAGTGAAATTTGATCCCAAGCGCTAATATTGAATTGTTTTTCCCTATTTTTATTAGCCTATGGTCTTGCCCCAATCAAGGTTATCCCTCCTATTGTAATGTCTTTTTTATTTTTGGAACTTTTTATACTGTTATAAATTCTGAAATTGAATATTCATTAGTTACAATGTCAATAATTCCCTGCTTTTTTCGATTGGTGATTTTAATGATGTTGAATCATGATGTTTCTTCACATTGCTTATCTGCTTTTAGTTGAGCTGGTAGAATTTTGAGACTTGATGTGCATTGATAGTTGAGTGTATGGGCTGTAGACCAATTTGAACAAATGCTGTTCAAATTGGTCTATGAAATATACATATGGAAAAGAATACTTCAAATACTTTACTTACCCAGAGATACAGCCAAATAAAGTAAAGTTAAATTAAAACCAAAATATGACTGTATAAATATTTTAGAAATCTTATGTAGTCTTAACCAAAGGAATTGAATCAAGCCCAACTGGACTTGGTATATATCTGTGAAGACGTTTCCCCTCTCATCCAAGAGGCTTCATCAGTTCGTGCCTTTCTGCCTTCCTTATGTAGTCTGAAGTTTTTCCAACTTTGTTTAGCTAAATTTTCTTAATCCACCTCGTGCACTAGGACGCAGTCCACTGGTTGGACAGTTGAAGAGGATACGTTTAGATATCTCCCCTGAAGGGGTTAAAGAGCAGGAACAGCTGGAGGCATCAAGAGTAAGACTTGTCAGAATATGGGTGGGAGAGAAAATGCGGCTAAAAGGAGTGATGAAGTCACTTTTGTCCCCAGTTAGAATGGATCTCCTTGTGGATCTTGTACACAGGCTGCAGGCGAATCCCCCTCAATTAAAAAAGCACTATGGTGTACTTTTTCATTGATTCTTGATTAAGTTAGTTTTTAACAGTTGGGAAAAACCCATCCATGTTAATGATTGGACAGATTGGCCTTGATGTCTTAGGACAAACACTGCATGCCCATTTTGGCACCTAACCATGATAGATTGGTGTGAAATAATGCACCTCTTAAATGTCTTCCTGAGAATTTCAAACTTGCTTATTTTAATTTTGTAAGACTGGAGTCCATGTCAAGGGGATCCAAATTTGGGTTGGTAACAGTAAACACGCATTTGGTTAACTGAACTGGTAAATGGAAATTGAAATGCTAGTTAGTACAACCATAAATCCATGAATTTCTGTGGTTTATGAACAGAGTTGTAGGTTTGTGTGTTTTGTAGTTGTTTTTTTTATATATAACTTTAGATAAATTGGCAGTAATGGAAAAGGTCTTCTTACTAATCACGTGTGGAAACTTGTCTTTAATTTCCAGGTACAACTCCAAGAGGAGACACTGGAGGAGGACCAAGCTTGGCCTGTAAACATGTGGCTCATTGGCGTTCCTGCACCCCTAGTGTCTTCCGGCTGCTAAGATCTCCACCTGCTGGGCCCATACCTGGGGAGGAACGCATCGGCTATGTGAAACAGACATCTTTTTGTACAGATACTCTGGTTATGCTTGTGTTCTACAATAAAAGATTGTGATCAAACCGGAAATATGTTTCTCTGGAAGCAATCTTTTTTTATGGTAACACTACAAATGAGGGGAGGGAAGAGATGCTGAGGCCAGATAGAGGGCAAAATCCTGCTCCAGTTAGTTCTGTGTCCAAGCCTACTTAAACAATTGTAGAAAATCTGCGTACATAACAGTACATTTTGCCAAGTTTTCTGGTGGGTCTTTTGACAGTAAGGCATTGCAGCATAACCATACAGTGTTTCAGGAAGTAAGTTCAGGAAGCTCGACCCAACTTCCAGATATGTTGTGCAGTGTTTACGTAAAGTGCACCGTTATCGCCAAATTGCTGAAATCTAGGGTACCGGTAATACAGTGAATTGCAGCAAACTGGGTTTGTAAATGCGATCAGAGTCTCAAAGGAAGACTTTTAATGATCAAAGTGAGACGTTATACACTAAGGGCCACTTGTTTTAAGTTGTATGTTACAGCGTGTGAATAGATGAAAAGACTGAATACATGTTATACACCAAAATACGGACAAATATGAAACTGTCCCGTGCAAACCCCTTAGCTTTTGTTAAAAAAAGCAAATGGCTGGAACAGCTTCTTGAAAGAGCCCAAACGCCAGCTTCCGCTTCTTGCAGTACCATCTTGGCAGTCTACTTCATTTCTGCCTCCCTCGCCTTCCTCTTCACAGGCGGGCAAGTGTGTCGCACTGTTGTTGTTGACATTCTGCTGACACCCACCACTGTTTTCATCCCAAGCACCGAGAAGCTCCTTCATCTCCGGCGGGGCGTCTCCCTTCAGGTACTGCCAGGCCCTTTTCCCGTTGTAGTCCATTGCATCGGTATTAGCACCGAAGGCGCCGACGAGAACTTTAATCACCATGTTCTGGCCGTGCATAGTGGCAACGTGCAGCGGCGTGAGCCCCCCACTGCCTCTCAAATCCACGTTCATGGCAATCCCCTTAGTTTCAGCGTACTTTAAAAGCTTTATCAAAGTCTCGCCCTGTCCTTTTTTGGCCAACCAGTGTAGAACAGAAAACCCACTGACGAAATCCTTCCTGGTCAACAGATGAGGATCCTCCGAAATGAACTCCAGTATGGTTTCGTAGTTCCCATCCACGGCGCACAACATCCAGGCGTGCTCCACCGGATACAGAGCCCAGTCGGTGGTCTGTGCGTCCAGTTCATCCCGCGAGGACGCGCTGGACGTCTCCGAGGAAAGCACGCTGCTAAATCCACTGTTCGATGGGTTATTCAACAATAATTTTTTTAAGTACTTTTTACGCATCGCGGGTGTGAGGGAACCTCTTTCAGGCGCCTCCGCGGAAGGTCTATGAAGGGAGCCTGTGTCGAAAACCTCTTGCTGCCTCTGCAGCCGCGACCTACGCGACGGGGCGCCGGACCCAGGCAGGACGGGCATGCTGTATCGGGACAGGCGCTCCACCGCGGTTCCGAGGACAGCGCTCCTGCCGCGCCTTCCCTTCGTGTTCGGAGCCGCCTGACAGTCACTTCGCTTGGGCTCGGACACCGTCGTGTCTCCGCTGAGCTCGGCTGCAAAACCGTCAGTCGAAGACCGATCGCCGAGCTCGCACATGCCGCCCGAGTCGTATTGGCAACTTTAACTCAGTGATAGTTTCCGTCCACTTGACTCTTATCCCGTTTTATGTCTACGTACTGCATTCTCAGATTTAAGCAACAGTAACTTGAGGGCATACGGATCAAGTTCCTCTTTTTTTTTTTAAATCTATGCATACATATGAAAGTATCTACCAAAATCTGATCCAAGCGAAAGGACCCATTGTATTTTTGACGGAACGTAAGGCTCTCAAAAGCAGTAGCTGAATCAACTAAAGGGTGCGCTCATCTGCGATCTCACCGGTGCACATGCCGACGTGGTTATCAGAGCACACACTCCAATAATGACTCAACACAACAAAGAGCCTCACTTTTCTCTTCGGCACATTTTATGAGCTGGACGCCATGAACGCAAATAACGTCGGACTTGATCTCGGAGCTGTGTTGGCCGTTTCCTCCTTTACTTGTTGGGAGTGATACAAAGTTCATTATAATCTCTGGCAATAAGTCAGTTGTTAGAAACCCTCACGTGACCTACCTCAAAAACGAGGAAATGAATACTTCACAGCCAGTCACAAATCTCACCCACACAAACAAATGGTGCCTGGATATAGACCAAATAAACATGAAATTATAAAAAACAAGCCATTGGGGGGGGGGACAACTTTATTTTAAATAAGAGAAAGCAGTAAACATATCTAAAGACAACACCATTAAATAAGTTGGGGAAATTCACTCGGACTCTGGAGGGAAGTCGACTGTCAACTCGTTGATAGTTTGCAGGAAGGCGTCCAACTCCGCTACAGCAGTTATGTAGAGGAAAGGTAACAGTTAGTTTCAAAAACGTAGTCTTCACTTCAATATTTGAATTAAAGTGATCTCTACCTGAATGCCCCGGAATCTTTATGGGCGGCGACGGCATGGGATATGGCTCCATTATGTCTGGCTCCTCCTTGGACTGAGGGCAGGTGTTTGGGACATAAGATAGTCCGGCCAACGCCAATTGACTCAGAGGAACCACATCCGCCGGTACGCCGTGTTTCTGAAACTCTGAAACAGAACCCAAATCGAGGAGAAAATGGTTTAATGCAATTAAGACCACCCCCAAATGGCAAAAATCACACGATCTGTTTTAGAGAAATCCAAGGAGATGATTAGCGAGACTTCCGTGTTCCCCAATTAAAATCCTGGAACCCCAAACTTTCCACCAAGGAAACTTGGGTTCTTGCTCTTGTTGTTCATACATCTCAGTTAAGTGCTTACCTAGCCTAGAATACCCTCCCACTCAATTTTCTCCATTTTGCATCCAGTAAATACGCACAAGACTCCATCCATTACCCAAGCCGCTTATCGGCACTACTTAGGGTCGCAGGAGCCTATCCCAGCAGTCATCGGGAAGCTGGCAGGGAAGACACCCTGGACAGGCCGCCAGTCCATCACAGTCACACCTAGGGACAATTTAGTATGGCCAATTCACCTTACTTACATGTCTTTGGACTGTAAGGGCAACCCCAGGGTTCTAACCCAGGACCGTCTTGCTGTGAGGCGACAGCACTAACCACTGCGCCACATAAGAATCCATTGTGAAAAATGAAACTCCCCGAATAAAACCCAAGGCTAATGTGATGATCAATAGATTAAACGGTTATGGACCATGACTGCACAACAGGTACTCATCCCGTGACAGTACAGACTCCTAAGATCAGCGGTCCGCAAGTTACAAGTGAATATGAAGGAGTTGATATTACCAAGTGGGTCATATGGGATGAATTTCTCAATTTCTGGGTATTCCTCCACTTTGTTCTGAGAAACACATTTTCTTTTGATTTCCTGCAAGAGGGACATATTGTGATGATAAAGATTATGATTCAGGTGCAGGAAAAAACAAACATCTCCATATTGATGCAAGGGAGCCAATTTCTCTCCTCTGAAATTGTTCAACATGTCCTCTGACCTGTGTCTGTTTCTTCTCTGGTCCGTTTGTGGCAGGAGTTGAGGCAATCTGTTTCTTCTCTTGTCTGTTTGTTGCAGGAGTTGAGGCGATCTTGTTGACAGTCCCCAAAGCCTTTCGACCAGATTGCAGTGAGGTATTGATCTTTTTGGCAGTTGTAGGAGTTTTCAGCACATTTTCTGGGCAGAAAACGAGTTTTAGAATGTTTAAGTATGCGTTATCTATGTAGTCTATATGGGGGGGGGGTCAGTGCCACAACACTGAATAGAGAAGTTGATTAACACGAATTACACCCACATATGCTTAGTCTAGTACATTAGGCAATACAAATGAAAAAAAGAAGAAAAGATTCCATTGCGTACCTGAAACAGACTGAAACCGAGGTCCCGTTTTCAGTGCAGCTCCAAGACTTGCATTCTTTCGCTCTGCAAAGCTCATGGTGGCTATATTACCTGCATACAAAGTGAACTTGTTTATTATAGTACCAGACCAACTACAAATACAATTTACCCCAAAATAGTGTTAAATTCCCTTTGATATCCGTCTAGGAAACTGCTCAGGCTCACAGGCAAAAACCTATTATTGTCAAGGTGGAAGGCCCTGATCGAGTGATCCCATTGTATTGGGGCTTGAAATGAACGACACAATCCATATAACTTTGGTACGAGTGTGATTTGGTGGCATCTGAAATGTCCTTAATTAACCATGTAGGCGGGTAGCCAGACTGGTTACCCGGTTTTTGCCGGTGTTCCATCGGCTTTTAAAAGTCTTATTAACAAGATCATGTGGTTGAATGCTTAAAAAAAGGCATTTGTAAAGACAATTCAAGCGAGAGTTGACAAATTTACGTTACGGCAAGTGGTAAGAGTCAAACACTGCTTTGCTACCAAAGTTCATAGGCACAGACTACGACCGAGTTAACTGGGCTAGCGCCATCGTTTGCTAGCCAGACCGCCTTACTTCGATTTTAAAATTCAAGTTCTATCACAAATAAGTGTCTGTCACTACTGAGCAATGTTTTGTGGGACCCAGGGTGACTCGGCTAATGACACGCCAAGTATATGCGTTAACACGCCAGGTGTCAACAGTCTAACGTTAGCCTGAGATAGCATAAGCGTGTCACAAAAACAGTGAGGATGAACTGTCACCAAACTAGCTGTCAAACAACATGAATTAAAAGAGTTAAGCCGGCGGTGAAATAGTTACAGCAGCAGTAACGTTACCTTAAACCGTGGAGAACAGAACTTGATTAACTGACACAGACCGCCTGCTCGTTCGCTGCGGCAGTTTGTTTTGGTACGAACGTCCTTACTGGATGCTCGCGGCTTGTTTTTTAAACCACACCCGAGTCCTCCATTGGTCGCGCAGTTCGCACAAATGGGCGGTGCCTTCATCCAGTATCATTTCCATTATAGAACAGGTTTTATGTTTGAATAAGCAAAAGTAATTTGATTGACAACTTGAAAGCTTAACCCTAAACAAGCCTACTATTAAAGTGTTTGCAATCATTCAGCTCTGCATTTGTGGTGTTGCTTTGAGCAACATTATCTAGTTAACGACGCCACTGTAGTTAATTTAGCAATATAGTAATATCTTCTTCTTCGGATTTGCGGATTTGATAGTTTCCATTGGTACCCTACGACAAAAAAAGTAATGTCTACTACAACATCTAGTTTCAACGCCACTACACCAATTTGAAATAAGTTAAACATCGCCCTAACTTTGTGTGCTTTCACTCATATACTTTTCATTATATTGTTGAATATAGACATTAAGCAGAGTGTACCATGTATATACACACACTCCCCCTTAAAGAATAATTTACCTTAAATATGATATGAATCTGTGGCGCTGACCTACTACCAGATGGATCCATCAGGACAGTCGATAGGGGGAGTCAGATTGGTTCAGTTTGGTCGCTTGCCATCTTAAGAATTAATTTCCGCCGTGCTATTTCTTTATTGAATTGCGGCGCGTTACTGTACCAACAAAGTCGTTTCAAATTGATTTTAAAGTGATATAAAGAGATGTGTCGGTGGTCTCTTACTCATTAAACCAGAAGAGAACCCGCGGGAAAATGGTACATTCCTGATATAGAGCCATCTTTCAGTATCCCTCTTAGCTTCCTGGCTAGTGAAAGATTCAGTCCCACACACAACCATGGCGTCTACCGAGATAGCCAGGCAAGCAGTGAGTAGCCTGTTTTTATATCAAGGATGCTTTTCGTCATCATTAACACGCTAATTTTGGAATTTGATGATCAAAGTATTTGTCAAAAAATATATTTAGTTTAACCCCGGTATTAGATGTAAATGGGTGTAATTATGGTCCGCTTGTGATGACAAGTCTGCTTTTGACAAAGCGTAGAAATGTTTCTGCCTCGTTGGGAATAAGCCAATGTTGTATTAGGCTCACGAAATATGAGTATTTAAGTTTTTAAAATTTTTAAAATGATACACCTTAATGCTTCCTAATTGTGAAAATGCTTGTTAGCATTGTCATTGCCGCGTGTGCGCTTGATTTCTCTCATCGGCATTGGCCGTATGCTAAAAACTGTTATTTTGTGAGCCGTTGATCGAAGCACTTTGCGCTAATTCGTACTAAAGCCAGAACCGACCACCACCACGCAGTGTTACCACTGCCAGTCTAAGGCCATTCATCCTCACCGTCCCCATTTCCAGCATAGCGATCCTGCTCAGTCCCGTTAGGTTATTTAATACCCGTGTTGGTCCCGTTAGTTTCGGCCGGGCGTTGTCTGATTTAGTTGCACGGGAAATCAGAGCACAAAAAAAAAAAGAAAAAGATTCTTGCTCGTTGAGGTTATATAGGCACAGGCCTACAATTTTCTGTGTAAGAGTTACATGGATTTTCTCTTCTTGGGGTGGAAAAAGATGGAGTGGGCTACCAAACCCAGAAAATGCCCCAGAATAGCAAGGATGTGTAGTGTAATATGTTTTTGCCACTCGATGAATGAAACCGCCGTGACGCTGGCCATGTGTGACTTGGGGAAGAAAGCAGGAAGGATTTCTGGAATGTTGCACATGCAGCTGAAGAGTGGGCTATTTGTCCAGTTCAAGCATCAAACAGCTGTTCAAACCCGATTTCAGCTATCCAAGTGATTCACAACTGTCTGGTTATTTTTAATTATTTCTTTATACCAAATGTTTTTCCACGGCCTGCCTCAAAATAATGCCTTCAAACCCATACGCTACTTTCTCAAGCAAAATTGTGTTATATTGAGCCACGTAATGGTTGGGTTGTTGAGGTTTAGTTGGTTAAAACCTTTGGCCATGCTGTGCAGTTTAAATTCCTTGCTTTTCCAACACCTCATTCTGCAGTTGTAGTTATGATTAGAATACATGGACATGGAAATGCTGACCACCCACCCACTCAATGTTGGAGTAGTTAGAGTGCCTGTTGTTCTTCTCTGATAGGTTATGGAATGTACTTTTATTTTCTATGTCTTTCTCAAATACATTTATGTGAGATGTTTTCAAATGAACAGTACCATCTTCTGTGTGTGTGGGTGTGTGTGTGTGTGTGGTTTTGAACTCTCAGCAAGCAGACAGTCACTATACAGGAAACCGGAAATGAATCTTGAGTCTGTAACTCAACCGTTACATGATTGGTGGAAACTGGTTCCCATTTTATCACTGAATAATAGTCCATATGACATTATCAAGTTGAGAACATAACTTATTCAACGTTAGACCCAACTGTTTGCACGTTAATAATATTAAAAGCAAAATACAGCAAAAATACAAAATAAAGTCAATAGAAATGTGCTAGTCACACTATGATTAATGTCATTGCAAGTGTATGTAATGTTTGATAAATACGGATGTATGTCTGATAAATATGTATGTGTAACTTTTATCTGCAGGGAGAGGGTGCTCGCGCTGTCCCTCTTTCAGGCCATGTTGGCTTTGACAGCATGCCTGACCAACTGGTTAATAAGTCTGTCAACCACGGCTTCTGCTTCAACATCCTCTGTGTTGGTGAGTATCACATGTCACACAATGCTTTTGCTCTACCCTTACAAGATGAAATGGGAATTATTCATCTCTGTGTTTGTGAGGCTTTTCCATTAGATGTAAACCATCTTACTTTGTGTTTTGCCTACTTTGATCACTTTTGACTGGATCATGTTTGACTGGTATGGATTACCTGAAAAAACTGTTGCCAGGTATTAATCTGTCATGGGTTCAGTTAGGAAATGTTGTGTCCATTTCTTAGTCATTTAAGAATATACTTTATTATTTTTCGTTTTATGAGCATCATTTTCAAGTGCAGAACGTTACCTTTTGTTTTTATAATGTTTTGGTACTGTCTGCCACACCTTGTCAAATATTTCCATGTAGTAAATGTGGTAGATAAACAAAGCAGAGTGTCTTCAGACACCCTGCTTTAAAGAGCAAGTGAAGTGTCCCCAGAACAATTGAAATGAAATTGAGTGGCCAGAATTGGTCTTCCTTTGTCTGCTCTCGGGTGGTGGTGGTGGTGTGGTGTTTTTCTAACCGCGCCTACTTCTGTGTAACTTTATGTGTGCAAAAAGGAAGAGGTGGAGAAGACTTCTGTACTCTTATACACACACCTAAACTCCTTACAAATGAGTTAGCATGTCATAAACACCTTTTTGCAAACTTAAACATGCCTGCACAAAAAAAGAGAAAGAAGAGGGAAAGCAGTGACAACTCCGGTCGAAAATGAACTTTAATCACAAAAAAGAAAGGAATAAAGCAAATTCAAACTGATTATTTTGGTAATGTCCTTTTGTAGTGTACCATGTTTCTGTAGTGCAAAGCAATACATTGAGGTAAATTGCACACTTATATGTTCTATTTCCAATACTAAGTTGCTTAGTTTCAAGATGGGATGGAATCGGTGTCCCCAGGTGTTTGTTTGCCATGCAAATCAAAGAAGGTTGAATCAGTTCATCTGGATACAATGTTTATTGACAGTTAAGTTTCATCCCTCATCTGTGTGACATCTTCAGTCTAAACTGACTGCAGGTATCCCCACCCTTATAAACAATACAGTTAGTTGCAGAACGACCGAAACCAATTGTCAGTTTCTTATGCAAATATGGGCGTGACCATTAACAAGAGTTTCAATGGCCATGTGTACTATTCACAGAGGATTTGGGAATATTTCCATCACAGCATTGTAAGATGGTCCCCCCATCCAGGTTGGTCGTTCCCTCTTAACATAGATGGCCTCTTTAAGGGGGGGGGGGGGCTAGGAGTACATCTGTCACCATTTTACAATGCTGTAATTGCAAACATTCCCAAATCCTCTTTGAATAGTACACATGGCCATTGAAACTCTAGTTAATGGTCACACCCATATTTGCATATGAAACTGGTCGTTGGTTTCGGTCGTTATGCAACTGTATTGTTTATAAAGGTGCGGATATTTGCAGTCAGTTGAGACTGAAGAGGTCACTCATATGGGTGATGAAACGTATCTGTCAATAAACGTTGGTCTCCAGATGAACTGATGAACCTTCTTTGATTTTCTTACCTGGATTATTGAGCATGCATAAAGACATTGCCATGCAAATGTTGGACACTTCGCAAAATGAAAGCATGCAGGTTTTGTGGAGCATGGCTCTGAACCAACCTCCAAATATGACAATTCTATCTGTTCAACTTTCTGGATGGGGGATCCACATGCACACTGGAGCCAGTTTCAGATGTATTTTATTGCCATAATTTAGTATTAATGTTTTCAGTATCTTGTGTCTATGCACTCGATTTGGAGTGATTCAGGGAGATGCAGGAACCAAGCAACATCTTTGGTTGCAGTCTGCAAATTATCATGTTTGGGTCACAAAGCCATCAGTTGCGTAATGCATAAACATTACCTGAGGCCTTGAACTGTGATGTGCTGTATTTTTTTTTTAATTCTTGATGTTGTCAAAATTTTTACAAGTTCGGATGAAATACATTAATATGTCTTTTTTAAGTCCTATGACAGACATTTCCTCAAACAAGATTGCCATATTATTTAATTATTTTTAAGGGTTTGATTGAAACCAATCCTTGGGACATTAGGCTTTTCCCTCACTCTCAATTTGAAACTGGATCTCTTCCAAATGAGACGTTTCCAAGTTGTGCTAAAGATGGAAAAACTTCTTCACAGTGACCTGTGGCGCATTCAGAAACAGGAAATGGGAGCAAAGAGACTGGCTCTGTGTTTTCCACAAAAGCCCTCCCAGCAAAACATTTATTGTGCACTGTTTGGATGTTGGCTGGTCTCTTAGTATGCTAAGAGAGTAGATTGTGTTTTTTTGAGCAAAAATAGGTTAACTTTCAGGATGAGCAGGGTAACTGATTGAGTCAGCTGACACCCTCCAACTGTAAATGGATGTCAGAATGCATCAGTCCACCAGGGAACCAGTGGCCTGCTTCTTCCTCTGTTAATGTGGAGCTTAGATATCAAGTGGTAGCATTTGATTATTTGTCTGTTATCTGGAGTAGCTAGGTAATGTTTCTTACTTAATGCAACATCATATTGTAACATTTCTTACCATGTTTCTTTGTTACATCAAGTATTTTTTCTCAGCTATAAAGCAAATGAATATAGACTGACAGATTAAAGTGGTGAAATTTATGAGGGAATAAATTGTATTTGTCAGTGTTATTTACATTCTGATGGTGTATAAATCCACAGCTATTTAACCATCTTAACATAACCGATTCTGTAATGTTGGGTGGTGTCAGGTGGTTGTAGATACAGATCATTCAGATGATTTCATCCAAAATAACAAAAACAGCAGCTGACTGAATAGTGCTAATCCAGCTGCACCGCACAAGAGTTGCATGGTACATGCCTCATCAAATGGTGTGTTTCTCTCTGTGTATTTCTCAGGGGAGACTGGTCTGGGGAAGTCCACCCTAATGGATACTTTGTTCAATACCAAGTTTGAGGGTGAGCCCACACAGCACAACCAGCCAGGAGTTCAGCTCAAATCTAACACCTACGAACTCCAAGAGAGCAATGTGCGCCTCAAACTGACTGTTGTCAATACTGTAGGCTTCGGAGACCAGATCAACAAAGAAGACAGGTGAAGTGACTACCATCTTTTACATTTCTCAAGAAAGAATAAGGACATTTCTCCACAAACTCATAGAAAGATCAAAATTACATTGTTTTTTTAATGAACTTCAAGGTTGCACACATTTTAATCGTAACATTAGTGTTATGGGTAGTGTTTTTTTTTTAATTTAGATTTGAAACCCTTCTTTCTACAGTCTTGGTGAAACGAAAGTTCTGCTGTATCTTAATATGCAGGTTTACTTTTTTAATGGGCAGTAACAATTCATTTTGTGCTGAGGAACATTCACCCCTGTCCACTTTAATCTTGACAAGTTTCCCTTGTCTATTAACCTGTTAGGTCATACCAAAAGCCTTACAGTGTGCAAGTCATTGGTGCAGTGATTTGAGCGTTCCCCAATCGGATTTGGCCCGCATAGCAATCCAATGAGTCTGACCACTTCAGGATGTGGTCTAGCTTATTGGATAACAATAAAAGCAAAGTCCTATTCGGCAATGTTCAGACCTGCCTAATGAATGCATACTGACTGACATGACCGAATGATAGAAGTTGCACTAGGGAGACAGACATGATAACAGCTGAGCTTTGAGAATCTGAGAATCTGATCACGCCAACACTAGTGGACTTCCTCTTTTTGTCTTTAGCATGCAAGTAAGCCTCAATAGTGTAATGTTCCAAAATTGACTGCACAATAGAGTCCTGTATATCTCTAGCAAATCATATGTCAAAATGTGTGTTTATCAAAGACCCCTCTTGCTTGTCATAAAAGATGGAAAAAGTGACTGTGAGAACACCTGGAAATATTCTGGGTCTCGGTAATTTCTTCAAGACGAAATGTACTAAGGTGTGAGAGGTCAAACTTAAAATGAAGTCCATGGAGTCAGTCGCTAATCATTTTAAAATAGAGAACTCTCCATGTCTTATGGCTAGGTACTTGGTATTTTTCAGGGTCCTTGTTTTATGAGAGACGTTTTAGCTCACAAATGGCAAGAATAGCGTATATGAATTCCTAAAATAAGTAATATTCACCTTGACTACATTCCCCTGTAATAGAAACAATTTTTACATCGCTCACTGTGAAGATCTCCTTGGTTATTATAGTCTATTTGATGTCAGATAGAATGAATGCAGTGCTATTAGATTTTGCCCAGGAGACTGTGTGATAACACGGGGTATCAGCAACCTTTTTTTTTTTATCCCCAGATGGGGTTTTCTGATACCTAAATCCACTAAAACACTTCAAAACATAAAAGCGAAAACAAAACTATAAGACCACCTGATAAATACTGTCTTTCAGTAACAACGGGCAACCAAACATCATGATTTTGTGGTGGATTTAGTGTCGGATTAAGTCAGCCTTTTCCAGCAATGGGACTCATGCCATTCAAATGGGGAACTATGTAGTTTTGGTAACATAATGCTGGTTTAATCTGGTCACAGATCTCAAATGCTTCAAAGAGAGTTTTTTGAAGGGTTGGGGTCTGGCTTTTTATCCTCTTTTTTCCGACATTTCAGAAGTTTCAATTCCCTTCCTTGCATTGCACAGTTTATTCCCTGGGCTGCCTTGGAAGGAGGTTTCTATCTAGAATATTCCACTATTGTGAACAATAGGACACTCTTGTTCCTGATGTTGCCCTCCAACATCTGATGATGAACTCTTCTCATCAGGATGATGTCATGTGAGCTATAGTTCTCTCAGGCCAGTGAAGTAAAGCCTAAGTGAAACATTGTGCTAGTTGCAAGACTCCTCTAAGGTTCACACTTAAAAACCTGTATCAAATTGTGGCTCGCAGACCAAGATGTCAGCCAGCTACATTTTGCATAAGCACATACAGTCGCAGTCATGGAATCAGCCACTGAAAGCCAGAGGGTTTCATGTGTTTGTGCGTGTGTTGGTGTTGTGTGTGTTTGCATTCACCCAATTCTGGATGAAAATTGGTTTGGCAGCAGTGTTCCTATTAAAACCTAATGTGGTCTATGAAGAGTACATTTGTACATCTTCTGTTCTGATGGATGATTTTCTAGTAAAGCAAAGGTTTTCTGTGAGTTCAGCAGAGTCTTTACATTTACATTGAAACTTACTCACTTATCTCTTCGCTTCAGTCACTTCACATTTAGAGAACAAATTACCATAAATCCTTCAGCAAGGGGATAATGCCTACGTTATAAACGATGTTGGCTCATAAAGTAGAGTATTATGCAAAGCATAACTTCTGTTTGACCAAAGTGGATGTGCTAACAAGTGGGTTAAACTGAAGTCATGAAAATATATAACTGTACATGTTGCACTCAGAAGAATCCTGCACAAACCTTCTTTTGTTTTCATGAGCTGTTCTCTGTCCCATTTGGTATATGTTTAACAATTCAAACTTGCCTTTCTTTGACAGCTACAAGTCCATTGTGGAATTCATTGATGCCCAGTTTGAAGCCTATCTGCAGGAGGAACTAAAAATCAAACGCACGCTACATAACTACCACGACACACGCATCCATGCCTGCCTGTACTTTATCGCTCCCACGGGACACTCCCTCAAATCCCTGGACTTGGTAACCATGAAGAAACTTGATAGCAAGGTGAGAAAATGCGCCCTAAATCACAGAAGATATCTTTATAACCATTTCTGGTAGAACTCATTTGTTTATGTGGATTGTGGGTGTGATTATCTCTCTGAGACAGGTTCATTCTGTACCATTCCACAGTTAGATATCCTGATATTTGGTGTCCGCCAATAGTGCTGCTTGGAGTTCTGAAGTTAATTCCAATCAATTAAAACTAGTGTATATTCACAAAAACAAAATGGCCCTTTACAGTTTGTCAAATAAAATGAGCAAAACGTTTCTTTTTTTTTGTAACCTATCCTTTTCTCTACATTTTTTTACTTTCACATTTTGCAACAGTTATCGTGGTTCAATAATGTATCTCGAAGGATATCTTCCTTTCACCACTTACACACACACTTGATTAAATCAGTTGGCTGGCGCATTGTGAGTGTAATGTTTTTAATTGACGGACAGTTAATAAATGTTGCTTCTACTTTTACTTACTAGACTAGTGGGTAGAAGGGCAAAGCAGAAAAGCCCTACTGAAATCCTACTGAACAAGGACACACATTGCAGGTCATAGATATGAATTCACTGGTGCGATGTTTGTTTACTGTCGGCTGCATTTAATTTCTGCAGCTGTTCTAGATATGGGTCATAAACTTCTGTGCCATTTTCTTGCATGCAAATAGGCTCCTGCATTCATTCTGTGTTGGTGTAGGTCAGCTGTGAAATGCAGTCGTCTAGGTGACTGCTGTCTGCTTTTTCTGAGGTCGCTTCCCGAAAAGGCATATTTGCATAGACCCCCTGGCCTACAAACAATGAACCGCCTCACTGTTTGCCAGGGCAGCTGTATCCACCTGCAAGCTCTAGCAATGGCCCGATCCAGAGCAGAGCCTGTCCCTGTGTGCACGTTCAGCAGGCAGTGTTGTATAGTGAGTGTTTGAATTAGAGCTGGGCAGTGTATCGACACGATATCGTGACATGAGACTAGATATCATCTGGGATTTTGGTTATTGTGATATGGTGATATAACTTACATGTTGTCCTTTCCTGGTCTTAAAGGGTGCATTACAGTAAAGTGATACAACCGTCTATCTTATTAGACTGTTTTTAACTGAGTGAATGGATGCAACTGAGTGAAATGAACAAATAAATGCCTCTGCCTGCATGGTCATCATATCCACATTACTAATGATCATCCATCCAGCCATGCATTATCCAAACTGCTTATCCTGCTCTCAGGGTCGCGGGGATGCTGGAGCTTAACCCAGCAGTCAATGGGCGGCAGACGGGGAGATACCCTGGACAGACCGCCAGGCCATCACAGGGCTGACACACACACACACACACACACACATTCACACCTAAGGACAATTTAATATGGCCAATTCACCTGACCTGCATGTCTTTGGACTGTGGGAGGCAACTGGAGCACCCGGAGGAAACCCACGCAGACACGGGGAGAACATGCAAACTCCACAAAGAGGAAGACCCGGGACGACCCCCAAGGTTGGACTACCCCGGGGCTCAAACCCAGGACCTTCTTGCTATGAGGCGACCGTGCTAACCACTGCCCCACCATGCCACCTACTAATGATAATTTTTTTCAAAATATTTTTGTGAGTGAATTCTGTGGAATTTGATTTTCCTACAGCAAAATAAATTCTCAAAGTCGGCACTTGTAGAGTGAATATTTCAGTTCGCCTTAATCTTGCAATTATGGGCAAGGGAGACCAGTGAGTGGTGTACAGTAATTCTGATGGACTGGCTACTCGAATGTAAAGGAGCAATTCTTTTTATACAGTGAAGAGTAATCTACATAGGATGTAATTTAAATTGACTGGATTGTATCAATTTCATTCACGATAGCATGATAGACTTACTGGGTCCAAAAGCAATATGAAAACAATGTAAATGAATTTACATTAAATACCGTCGAGTTTGGCTTGAGACATAAGATGGCGCTTGTTGCATCTACAAGAGTAGCTAGCATATAGACAGGGCAATCATCTCACAAGACGATGAGAGAGGAAAAGTCTTCTCGGAAGTAATTATCAGCACACATGCAGAGAGATACTCAGAACTTGGTGCCTTCCTGTCTGAAGGAAAGCCCTTGATTATAATGAAGGGGAAAAAATATGCGTCTACAGTAAATATTGTATGAAAGCACAAATAGTGGTCACCAAAATGTTGTCACATTATTAACACTGAGGTATACAGTAAAAAAAAAGAAGTGATGTTTGATTTTGTCTGTATCGCCCAGCCCTATTTTTAATCTGCACCGGGTTGCTGACAGTGATTGATCAGTACTCACATTATTAAATATCATTGTCATTAGTGTTCCCACAACAGCTGTGTTTAATAGTGACTACTGGTCAGATGGGCCCGACAGAGTGCTGAGAGGTTTGCAGAGGGAATGTTGAGGGATGAGTGGGTGGCAGGGCACGCTGAAACAGTTGGTGTTGTGTAGGAGTGAACGGTTGGGGGATGCTCCACTGATGCAAAAGGGATCTCTTTTGCCTGATCTCTCTTTTCTTTTTCTTTTTGCTTGCTGTCAGTCTCTATTTCTCCCTTTTTTTTCTCCACGGGGACCACACCAAACATGGGTAAAGGAAGTGTTGGTATAATCATTGGACTGTTGACAATTAAAACCATGTTTGGCGAGCTTTTATAAGAGATGTGAAGCATGCGATGGAGAGGCCTCCTGCCCTCTGCACTGAGCTATTTTTGTCTTCATTTTTAAGGCTGTGTGATTTTTCTGAAACACACGTATGGCTGATTTGCAAACTTCCCTGAAGCTAGATCTAGGCCTAGACCTTGTGTAGGATACAAAAAGAACCACAACATCTTGAGCTTTTTTTTTTTCAACAAAACTGTTTCTCATACCACTACCAACCCTGGGCATACAAAAAAGAAGAAAAAAAAACAGACCAGAGTGTATGCATGTGTGTGTGCATGTGTGTGTGTGTGTGTGTGTGTGTGTGTGTGTGTGTGTGTGTGTGAGTCCATCCCATACTATTTATATATTCTCTCTTGACCAGATGTTCTCTAGTTGTTCCAGGAGTAGCAGCAAGTGTGAGCTATATGTGAGGTGACAGTGTGGTTAGCCAGTCAAGGTTAACCCATTCATCATATCCGGGTTGACTGGATGTGGCAGATTGGGCCTCAGTTAAAGTCAGTAATGTTAGTGTGTTGGCACAAAATCCCTGGACTTTACAGCTTGGTTTACCTAACAGCAGTCTATTATCCTGGGCATGATGTAGGGGAGATGTGAAGGCAGAGGTTTTTGGACAAAAGACAAGAGTAATTGCTTTGCAGTGTAATGGTTGCTTTTTAAAACATGTCATCCACTCTCCCAAATTTAGACTACACAGACTGAGAAGTGGAAAATAGCAGCCAAAAGGCAACTCAGCGCCACTCCTTATTTAGCATATCTGTAAGCATTACTGTCAACACTGTCTTTGTGTCATCCTTTTATCCATCAATATTTCCTACTGCCCAATCACAGGTCAACATCATTCCAATCATCGCCAAATCGGATGCCATCTCTAAGAGTGAGCTGACCAAGTTCAAGATCAAAATCACAAGTGAGCTGGTCAGCAATGGGGTCCAGATATACCAGTTTCCCACTGATGATGAGACGGTGGCAGAGATCAACTCAACTATGAATGTGAGGCTCAAAATGTTCTTTCTTTACCAGTTGTATATTTCAGTTATTTCTGAGGCCACCCGTTGAACCGTAACATGTTGAAATTGACTTTGCCCCAAAGTCACAAGCATATATTTCCGTTTATCCATATATGAAAGAGAGGTGAAGAACTTTAAGATAGTGATGCTCAGTTTACACAGTTTCAAGTTTTAGTGTTGAGGAAATACAACTGAGTTCATGACATCTTGTTTATGTGTTGTCTTTATGCATGCTTAATAATCCAGGTTAGCCAATCCCAGAAAGGTGAATCAGTTCATCTGGACACTGTTTAGTGGGAGAAACATTTCATCACTCATCCAAGTGACTCAGTCAGTCTCAACTGACTGCAGGTATCCCCACCCTTATAAACAACACAGTTGCATAACGATCGAAACCAACTAAGAGTACATCTGTCGCCATCTTACAATGCTGTGATTGCAACTATTCCCCAATCCTCTATGAATAGTAAGTATGGCCGTTGAAACTCTATTTAATGGTCACGCCTATTTGCATATGAAACCAGTCGTTGGTTTCGGGTTGTTATGCAACTGTGCTGTTTATAAAGTTGGGGGATACCTGCAGTCAGTTGAGACTGATGAAGTCACTTGGATGAATGGTAAAACATTTCTCCAACTAAATGTTGTGTCCGGATGAACTGATTCGCTTTCCTGTGACTTGTGTTTTTGTTTTGTTTTGGGGTTTTTTTTGTTTTTTTTTTGTTTTTGTTTTTTGTTTTTGGTGGGGGAAGGGGGGATCCCCCCCCTTTTCTCCCCAGTTGTATCCGGCCAGTTGCCCCACTCTTCCGAGCCTTCCCGGTTGCTGCTCCACCCCCTGTACCGACACATGCGCACATCTGGCTTCCCACCCACAGACACGGCCAATTGTGTCTGTAGGGATGCCCGACCAAGCTGGAGGCAACACGGGTATTCGAACTGCGAGCCCCATGTTGGTAGGCAATGGAATAGACTGCCACGCTACCCAGACGCCTGCTTGTGTTTTTTTGATATTAATTATTGGTGCTCATGAAGTCATAAACAACATGTGATATTGTAGCAAGAGAAGCGCCATCTGTGTCTTCTCTGGAGGTCAGGAAGTCACACCACATGGGGAGTGACGTGATCAGAGCAGCACAGTCTGATAGCTCACACTGCAGGAAGTCGGCTATGTGGGAAAGGGCATTGGTCATTCGGAGGAAAAGCATGAATTTTACGTGACTGTAAAACCCTCCGGTACTAAATTGTAATTTAGTGGATATGTAAATACAATTTGACTTGACTTGAGTATTGTTGACTGGTTCGATTTGACCTCCATCTCTCAGCTCTTGCTCCGTTTGTCTTTCCTGTAGCCCCCCCGTAGACGGCCATTGACCCACCACATCCTTGGGTTCTATAAACAGCATGGTGGTGTCCTTCTTGCTGAGCTTTATTCGTTGTTAGATTCCACTGCAGTGTGTATACTCAACCCTACCACTACTACTTTTGGCTGCTCCCGTTAGGGGTCGCCACAGCAGATCATCCGTTTCCATTTCTCAATGTGTGTACTCAATCCTGCAAACTAAAAAAAAAAAAAAAAAAGGTTTCGGTAAAACAAATAACCTTGTTTATTGTAATGAGAGAGAGACGAGTGTGGCATCCCGTATACAGTGCGTTTCTTTCTGCTCCACAGGGCCATTTGCCATTCGCTGTAGTGGGGAGCACAGAGGAGGTGAAGATCGGGAACAAGATGGTGAAGGCACGGCAGTATCCCTGGGGAACGGTGCAGGGTAAGCTGGGAGTCACAATCCCGTAGAGGAAATGAGAGGGAGATCCCTCCCTTTAGGACCGCTGCTGACCTTACCACTCACCCCTTGTTGGCTCCCAACAGCAAAAGCATATGGTTGAGGTTTACCATTCAAACAAGAATAATGTAAATTGCATTGCACTTGTCTAAAACATTGAAATGAAGCGTTTCATGGTGTGAATGCACTGAAAAACGCAAAAATGGTTAACAGAAGAAAATGAGAAAGTGGTGAAAATGAAAGACATTGGGTACTGTCTCTCTCCCTCCTCCATATGACTGGATAAGGGTGGGGGTGAGAGATAGGCCCTGGTTTTGGTTGGAGGCGATAGGATGAAGGTAGGCTACAACAGTGGAGTGGAAAGAGAAGCGCCATTACCACTTACATAATATGTATCTGCAGCCCTCTCCTTGCTCTCATGCACTATGCATTAGCTTATGGCAGCTTTTAACAGTGACTGTAGCTGTTTATTGCAGAGATTTTGAATATTGCCATCACAATTGGTTTATCATGGACACAAATAACATGTCCACTAATGTAGTTTACCAATGATTCTGTGCTTAACGTCACATTAACACTATTCCTTTGCAGCACAAAAAAGTAAAATTTAGATGGTTTAGTATTGATCAGTACGATACTTCTGTTCTGCTATATCCTGGCATATCTCAGCTGTTGTCTGGTTCACTTATCTAGTATGTGTCTGTGTGTAGGAAGGGGGGGAGGGGAGTTGTGTACAAAGACTGGGCAAACCCAGCACATGGAGTTTAAATACAATCATTATGACCTGAGGCTTTTTCTGACATTGGGCTCTGTGGTCTGTTGGCCTGTGACAGTCTCTCTCTCGATCTCTCGCTCTCTCTCTCTCTCATAGACATGCTACAGTGTGTAAACAGTCTTCTGCTTTGTGTTTTTATGCCGTTTACAGAAATGGGCCCATGAATCAGTCTGTGTAATTATGACATATCCAACTGATTAGCTTTGATGTTACATGTGAAAACATTCATTTGTGCCAGTGTTATCCCCTGTGAAGCCCTACAATCACTGTAGACATTTTTCTTTCAGTCTTAAAGCTTAAATAAGAACTTGTTTTTAGCACGTCTCTGCTTACTTACATTTAGAAAAGGATAAAAAAAGTGTAGATTTAGAGAACTGTGATGGTGGTGTGGGTTAAATTGATGGTGGCAGTGCTGTAGTAGAACCCCTTGTCCCAGTTTCTCACAAGTCTACCCAGAAAACAATTTTTCATTTTGGATTTTCCTCCTTTTCCTCCCCCAACTGTACTTGGCCAATTACTCCACTCTTCCGAGCCATCCTGGTCGCTGCTTCAGCCCCTCTGCCGATCAGGTGAGGGCTGCAGACTACCACATGCCTCTTCCAATACATGTGGAGTCGCCAGCCGCTTCTTTTCACCTGACAGTGAGGCGTTTCACCAGGGGGACGTAGCATGTGGGAGGATCACGCTATTCCCCCCAGTTCCCCCTCCTCCTGAACAGGCGTCCTGACCGACCAGAGGAGGTGCTAGTGCAGTGACCAGGACACATACCCACCTCCGGCTTCCCACCCGCAGACACGGCCAATTGTGTCTGTAGGGACACCCGGCCAAGCCGGCGGTAACACCGGGATTTGAACCGCCAATCCCCGTGTTGGTAGGCAACGGAATAGACCGCTACGCTACCTGGACGCCCTTACCCAGAGAATTTAGTTGGCTAATGCTGCTGTGTGTTGCCACATATTTTATTGGTCTAATACGCTGGATCCCATGTTCGTTGCATGTTTGATCCCCCCATATTAAGCAGCCAATTCAGAGGGCTTTGAAAGTAATGTGCATTTCCCTTAGAAATAAAAAAAAGTATAAACAAAAAGCAGCCATGCGATGCATCACTTTTTTTTTTTTACTTCATCATGAGGACAAGCCTTTCTACCCTCCTAGACCCATACTTACTAACATGTTTTCAGCTCAGAAAATGTAGAGAAGGGGTTAACTACCCCACTAACAGATTAGCAGCCATGTATCATGTTGTATAAATTGGCATTTGTTGTTGTGATCTCTCTCATAGTGGAAAACGAGAATCACTGTGACTTTGTGAAACTGAGAGAGATGCTGATAAGGGTGAACATGGAGGACCTGCGAGAGCAGACACACACACGCCATTATGAGCTCTATCGCCGTTGCAAACTGGAAGAGATGGGCTTTAAGGATACAGACCCTGATAGCAAGCCCTTCAGGTAGAAGCCTGTGGTCTACTTTCTCACAAATTGACTGTGGCACTTTTGCCTAGGCATTGTAGGGATCAAGAGACAAATTCAGATCAGTCTGTCAGCACTTACTGTTTTATTCTCCTTTACATACCTGGGTGCGATTAGACTTTGTAAAGTCTTGCATTACTCAACATAATTTTGTACAAACTATGTATGTTGTTTACCTAGCACTGTCTACGAAGTTGTAATATTGTAGAGTATAACTGACTCTTCACTGCTTCATTGCAATTTTCACACTAGGCCCACTCCTGTATTCACAAACAACCACTTGCCAACAGCTGAGGAAAATTCTCTGTTGTTTTCAGTTTTTGTATCGAACATAAATGATTCTAAACACATTTACCAAAAGGCAAAGCTTACACAGTTCACAGCCCTGGCTGTTTTGGCAATATTTCAATGCACCTTGAAATCACTTTAATTTAGCCACCTAAAACTGCAATTACAGTATGGGATTGTGTAGAATCTGTACCTTTAATGTTTCAGATGTTTCTTCTTGTGTTGTGGGTGTCACTTCACTTGCCTCTCTCTCATTTACTGTATTGGGTTTCCCACTAAATACCTCCCTCTTAACCTTTCATCAGTTCTCCTATCATCCTTTTTTTTTCATTATCAGTTTTTCTTTGTGTTCCTGCCAAATAGGTGTTCATTCCAATGAAAATGATCACGCCCTTGTTATTTTCACATTGCTCATTTCATTCATTCTCCTTCCTGTTCCCCACAGTCTGCAGGAAACGTATGAGGCCAAAAGAAATGAGTTCATGGGCGAGCTGCAGAAGAAGGAAGAGGAGATGAGGCAGATGTTCGTCCAGAGGGTCAAAGAGAAGGAGGCTGAGCTTAAAGAAGCAGAGAAAGAGGTATGTATAATCATGTATTTGTATTTGTATGTGTGTGTGGACCTGCTCACCGTTGTGTGGGCTTATTTGCATATTTGAAGTCTACCATGACCTGAATTGGCATGTCAATCACTAATTTTTTTTGTCCTTCAAAAGCTGATTTGAGCTTCTATTTTGTCCAACTCATGAGTTCTACTCCCTCTGTCACTGCTGTATAGTTGCACGAGAAGTTTGACCGTTTGAAGAAGCTTCACCAGGATGAGAAGAAGAAACTAGAGGACAAGAAGAAAGCCTTGGATGATGAACTCAACATGTTCAAACAGAAAAAGACTGCTGCGGAGCTCCTGCAGAACCAAGCCCAGCAGGCAGGGGGCTCTACCACACTCAAGAGGGACAAAGAGAGGAAAAAGTAAGTGTTGTCCTCCTCTGTGTTTTTGTCCTCACACAGGTGCCTAGCTACATACCTACCACCACTTGTATGAAGGTTGGAACAGCTTGGATACTATGAACTTAAGAAGAGCAAGACTCACCCGTCATTACTTTGGCAGTCCAACATGTTTAGAAGCCATGCCAAGTTAACTTTTGAGCACTATTAACAATAGAATCTCTTTGGTTCAACCCTTGACCTTACAGGTTTGTAGTGGGGTAGCACGTCAATATCTAGCTACAATTACCAATGTGTGTATAAAGTGTTTTATGTCTCAAACTTAATGTCTTTTTAGGCCATATGAAGTGCATCAAACCTCATTTCAAATATGCAGCCGTATGCTGACAAAATACATGCTCATAAGCTCTCTGTTCACTTTGCATACTTTGCATAAGTTTGGTATGTCCCACTAATATCACCAAGCACTAAGTGGTTTCTTTCTCACTACTTATTAATAATCAGCTTTAGCTGACCCTAGTTATTATCATTTTTGTGGAATGTGAAGTATGTACCAGGTCTGTCCAACTATTTATTACCTTCTGCTCTTCAATTGTGAGAGGTGGAGAATTTTTTTTTTTTATTCTGTATGATGCCACTAAATATAAATGATGCTGAATTTACACCAAGCAAGGAATGGTTGTGAAAAGAAACCAGAATATAAAGTCATTGTAGTCCAAAGAGGGACAGAAAATGGCTTCTTGGTTGTTAGAAAATGTTACCCCCCAACAACAACTAAAATATGTATTTTCTTATCCTAAGCCATTGCATTATTTAGAAAACAAAAATATTTGATATTAAGGCCTAACAGTACCTTAAGGTGAATGAGACCTCTTTTTGAGGTCTTGTTTTATGCATGCTAATTGCTACATGGGAAATATATTGGCTAGCCATACACATTTTACAAAAAACCCTCCTTGTCAGTCTTTTCACACAGACACTGACTAGTTCTCTCTTCATGTAAATCCAGCAAACAGATTACCACATCTACATAACCTCTGATTTTCAGGATAGGCCTGACATTGATATAGGTCTAATATTCAGTGATGACTCCCTCACCCCATTAGATTTGGGTATGTAGGGCTATATCTTAGTGTTTTTCTTGTTTGTATTGTATCTTAGTTAGACGTGGGGCTTTGTCTAGAGCATATGTTCCTTCAGTATGGTTCCCAAGCTGTTACTGACATTGTTGGTTTTGCCATGTTGGTAATTACTCCTGGTTGTGTGTTCAAGCTGATGTGACCCTTCCCACCCATTAGAAAGGAAGAAGACATTTTGCACTGAGAAGGTTCTCTTTGATTTATATTTTCCTTTTTTAAAATATTCAATATATAAAGCCTTTTCCTCTCTTACTTGTGACTTGACATTCATATTTTTAACAGGGTGGCTGTGGGCTCTTCTTCTCCTCTGTTCACATTGCCTTTGCGTCACTGTTCAAAACTAATGTCAACACAAGTGAGCCCAAATGTGGCTTTGCGAGTTTTGAGTCTCCTGTTTCTAAAAAACATTTGTCCGTGGTAAATCTTGAAGCACAAATCTACATTTTCCTCAGTAGTCATTGGGTACTGCATGTTGAGCTGATGTGAATGCACCCTTGTAAATGCATGTGTCACCTATGTTGCATCCATAATGTTTTCCAGTTAACTCATCCTGCTCTTGCTGTATGCTGCATGTGACATCTCTTCTGGTAAGACTTGCTCCTTGATCTTTCCAGCAGCAGTCAGGAAATTTATCTGTGAAAGATATTAGCCACATGTTCATTACAGTGCAGTGTATGTACAATGTAACCAAACATAAATCACAGAGCAGGAGATGCTTGCAGTAGATTAAAGAATAATCCAAAGAAGCTTTGATATATTTTAAACCTTTTCTCATGTACATTCGCATATATTTTTATGTCCCGATTATTGAAGTTGTATGAATAAATTCTCTGCAACACGGTATGAAAAATGGGGACGGTAATTTAGGTATTTGACAGTTTATTACAGGCCTTTATTACTCATTGGTGACATCTGCTGCAGTGGTAGAGTTGATCATACCCTTGAGTTGGCAGTGTTTGTGGTCTCTGTGCCAACTTCTAAATCACTGGCATAATTACCACCCCTCCCCTCAGCTCCACCTTCGCTGCCACCACCCCCATTTGATATACTGACCCATCTGTCCCCTGAATCCACAACAATCTGCTTTTGTGATCCATCCAAGTCCTTCGCTGCCCAGCCCTGCTGTCACACAAAGAAGCATTCAGGGCATAGCAGAGTCTTACAGGGTCACAGTACTGCAGCCAGCAGCATCATTGCCCCTCCTTATCTATAAGGATGATAATGTTTTGTTGATCCCACAGCCATATGACTACATTCCCTCCTCCTTGTGCAGATACAAAAGCCAAATCCACATTGAGATATTTGATTTATTGAGACTCATCCACAGGGGAGGGTATTGGAGGGAAGGGGGGAGAAGAAAAGGCATCTGTCTTGCAGTTTGTCAACTCCTCAGCCTAAGCACTGTTTAAAGTGACTAAAACATGCTGCTTCCCAAGCTAGTGAAAACAGACTTGAATGACATTAGTTTGATAAACAATTTAAGCTTTAGGACCTCTTTAGGGGAAAGATTTGATGTAAAGCTGTATGTAGTTTATATTGATTTCATGGATTCAGCCCATCTTTACCAGTTTTTATAAGAATATGGAAGAGTCGTACATGTATTGTTGCTTCAGCTGATTCATCTAAATGTGGTTGCTCTGTACACTCTGGAAGCTGCTTTCAGTTTAAGTGCCTTTAATGCATGTTCTAAGCATACTGTGACTAATCTTAATGTGATATAAATGTGATGTTACTGATGTAAAGTTGTGTGTAGTGATTGTGTTTTAACTCCAAGAAAGCAATAACAGCCCTTCTCTCTCGTTTCCAGTTCAGGATTCCTGTAGAAAAGTGCCCCTCTCCTCAGCCTGCTGTGAATGATTTATCACCCCATCATCCCTGCAGTGCCCTCATGCCCCCCCACCTACCTTATTACAACCCTACACATGTCCCTGGTCAGTGGAAGAACCCAGCCATTACTGTCCATGGAATTATTTTTTTTACAGAGACACATTCCTCCTTTTGTTTGTTTGTGCTGACTGATGCTTGTCTTTCGTATGTTTTTGTACAAGCCGTTATTCAGCCCCCCTACCTAAGGAGAGTCCTTTAGTCCCTGTTTACACCTGGCATTAATGTTGACATGTGTCTTGGGTGATCCGATCAAAAGTGGATAGCTCTAAGTACAGGCGAATGCACTGAAGATGCACTGAGGACGCATTGAGAGCCGATTGTTCAGGCCCCATTCGGAGGTGGTCTGGGCCGCATATGGCCACATTCTTTTAGCAGTGTGTACACAAATATCTTCCTGGCCACATTCAAGGACCACCTACTCAACTGACGTCCTTTGCGTAAGAGGAGGTATATGTACTCATTCGCATGCCAATGGCGTCGTAATAAAGTGCAAAACAACAAAGAATTGCACTACTTTTAATTTCCGGCGGACTAGGCACCACGGGAAGTGCATTGCTGCTTGCCGTTGGTTAAAATAAACAACACATTTCATCTTTGCAAAAGAAAATGATGTATTTATTTGCATATAGAGTGGGGAAGTGAGATCTGATCACGGTCACTCGAGATGCATGTGGAGGCACATTTTAATGTCAGTATCTTTATGCATGCTCAATAATCTAGGTAAGAAAATCAAAGAGGGTTGAATGTTTATTGACAGATACGTTTCATTACTCATTTAAGTGGCCTTTTCAGTCTAAATTGACTGCAGGTATCCCCACCCTTATAAACAATACAGTTGATTTTAATGCCAGGTGTGAAATGATGTACTTAGAGCTGTCCACTTGTGATTGGATCACCCAAGATGCATGTTAATGCCAGGTGTAAACAGGGCCCCGGTCTCTCTTTATCAATGTGTTCTGTTATTCTTTGCATGAGCGTGCTTTTAACTTCAACCTACATGACTACTGTTGTGATAGGTGATGTGTGGAGGCTAAGGTGAAACATGCATCAACTAGGCAGGCCCCTATTTGCAAACCGGGTTTTGGTAAATGGGTTAGATTAGACAGGGAAGGAAATAATAAAGATTAAATGCGACTGAGCCGCTGTTCGTGTCGAGCTGGATTGAAAGTAATTGGTGCAAATACCTTTTATCTAGAAAAAAAACCCGATTAGGATTGGAGCCCAGCCTGGTCTGACAATCCAGTGTCATGAGACCTGAAAGAATTGAGCTGTTGACACTGTTGGCAGAGTGAAATACAGTGCAGCCACAATTGAAAGGTGAAAAAAGTCCCATATGCTGTGTCCAGAATTAATTCAATAATTTATTATTTTCCTTATTCATTATAACAGCTTTTTCAGAAAAAAAATCTACTTGCAAGTAGTTAACAAATCTACAGCCGTGTTTTATGTTTTTAAATGAAACATGGTTAATATTACATAGTTATCAGTTCCGTTGTGAGATTTTCTTTCTACAAGATGTTTAGATGTTAAGAATCAGTAAAAAGATATCCTTTTCTATGGCTTGATTTTAATGCCTACAAATGGCTCAAAGGAGCAATCTGAAACTAAAATCTAGAAAATATTGAACTCATGCATCATCAGTTTAATGTTAAAAAGTTGATTTTCATTGCTGATTTTATATATTGATATTTATTGATCAGAATAAGCACTCTTCTTGGTTGATGTTCATATTAGCCTTACACATCAGTAGACGTTAATCTCTTCTTTTCACCTCCTCCCATACCTTATTCATCGTCATGTGCCATGTTCATACTTGTATTAGCCTTCACATTTGCACTTTTTCCTCAAATGTGATTTTTTTTTGTGTGTGTGTGTTTCTAGTGCAATTGTTACTTTTTTTTCACCCTATATGTTTGAAGGCATATTTTAAGGTATTTAACCTAGTAATATTCCTGCAGGGACCGATACTGTGTTTTTTTTATCAGTGTTACACACACACACACACACAACAACAACAACAACAAAATAAAGGCCAATTTTCACAAAATATTGCAATTGTGGCCATAGTCATTGTGTTTTATCAATATTGCAATATTCTTTATTTGGTGCTTAATGACTGAGACTTTTTTGTGAACAGCTGTATTTCTTAATAGGAATGATTATTCCAGTTGGTGTCCCACATTTGAGCCACTATGTTTTAAATGTCACTGCTGATAATCTGTTTTAACGAGTTCCTCTACTTGTTTATTTGAATCTTTAGAGGACTGTGGGGTTTTCAAGGGAAGTTTCTTTGAGCCTCCCTTTGCATCTTCAAATATTTTGCTCAGAAGTGTTTGTTTGTACTCAAACTTTATTCAAGTGTATTTGTTAGTTTGACGTGTTGAAATGGAGAACTTTGAGGAAATCGTGGGTCCTTTCTATAGGCTTGAAGATTGTTCAAAAGGGTGCCGTCCTGACTGTCAACCCACAGCTATTTTCTGATTGTTTTGTCACTTTGGAACCACAGGAAGTGGCAGGGTGAAAATGTACGTCATCGGGTGTGCCATTCCCTCCTTCCCTAATCCCTCACTCACTGGTCTGTGTGTATTCACTTTTCCTTTGCAGTAATCCCTGGCTCTGCACTGAGTAGGTCCTCAACCCTCGAGCTTTGCTAAGGGACCAGCCTTTGTGGGTATTGAGTACTGCACTTGTGACAAGAGGCTTTCTGGACCCCCGCCTTTCTGGGTTTCTTAATCACAATTATCTCTGCATTAATATGTGTTAACAAGATATAATTTGTTTGTGTCTGTATTTCACAGATGCTCTAACCCTAATGTGCTTTCTTTGCGATAATTGTGCTCCTTTGCGCAGTTTCTGCTTACTTGTCTACCAGTGCTGTGCGGCTGTGGCGGATCTCATGACTAACAAAATCTTACTTTCTACTTTCTGAAGAATGCGATTTTTTTCCGTTTTTTTTTTTTCTTTTTCTAATTTCTGAGATGAGATTGTAAGTGACTATTTTTGCCTATTTGAGATGTCAACAGAATATAGACAGAAGCAGTGTCATTTGATAGTGTTGGATAAACACAGAAGCTGTTGAAGTGTGTTAATTTTTGGATGAAATTGAGCAGCATCAGAAGTGAGCAACACACTGTCATCATGACATGCTGTCATCGTTTTAGGCATACACTAGCATTGAGTTTTTGCCAGGCGTTACAATGAAGAAGCTTAAACCTCCTCTTGCTGTCTGATGTCACTTGCGCTTCTCAATCTGACTCGTGAATGGCAAAACACAAAAAAAAAACTGAAGCACTTCTGCTTGGGCATCTCTTCTAACCTGCAATTTTCCCTTTCTCTTTCTCTTTCTCTTTCTCTAGCTTCTTTTAATCTGTTTTGGCCACCTGAAGAGGGGATTGCAGCTTCAGCAAGAACTAAGCACCCTATACCTCTTCTTGTCTCTCTCACTGCATAAACACTTTTAAAAAAATTTTTTTTAATACTCCATCTCATCTGATCTGTTCAACATGGCCTTGTGTGGACTCGCATGGTATTTTTGACCACCTAATCAAGCTAATCCAAGCACGTTGAGGAATCCTGTGAAATTGAATGCTGAATCGTCAATTCTGTCTTTAGCATGTATAGAGATGAATGTTGTGGAATCAACAGTTGACAAAAAGTGGAAAATCAAATAAATAAATAAATAGATAGATAGATAAATAGGCTTCTGTGCTGCTCCATGGTGTGCAGAATGGATATTTTATCAGCAAACAAAATTGCAGTGTGACCTGCACAATGCAAAGCCTTCCATCATTACAAAATTTTACACGCACAGAAAAAACACACCTGAAAAATTAAGGCTTATTCACCTAAAAATACAACATTGAGAGGAATGGTAACTCACTTTAGCATATATTATATGGTTTATTGTAATCCCAGAAAATTGAATCAGTTCATCTGGTCACATCTGTGTCCCGATGAGCTGATTCAACATTCTGGGCGTTCCTTACCTGGATTATTGAGCATGCATCAATACGTTTTACTGTAATGACATTTAATGTGTGTCAGTTCAGTTTGAACTGCAATACCCAGTCTCTCTGGTGTGCAGGTAACTTTCTCAAATCACTAACTTATTTTTTTTTCTTTTTTATGTCAGAAAAATGCATAAGCCAAAGCAATATTCATATCAAATTCATGTCAAATTCCTCATGTGGGTGCACACTTGGTTAATAAAGTTGATTCTGATTCTGATATGAAGCATTTAATTGGAGAAACAATGCCATCTCGAGACTCGTGCTTGAATACCATGGAGGTCACATTTAATGCCCTTTACACGTTGTGCTTTAACAAACAGCAGCCTTCTTTGTATTTTGCATGCACTCTCCTTTATTTGTTACTTATGATCATCACTTGTGGTCATGACTTGCCTAGTATGTTGTTTTGTCCCTTAATAGATATGTTTTTCTGGTCTATTTCACATCTATCGCTGTACTATTTAATTGTTGCATATTATTAATGTATATTTGCACTGTCTTATAATTTCAGAACCCATTTTGCCAAATATTACAATGAGATGGAGTTGAATTGAACCCCAGATAGAGAAATACTCGTGCATTTATATAATTTATAAGGATATATTTTGTGTATTGAAGTGGAGACTTGTTTATGAAATATGATCTTTGGACGTGACTTTCACAGTAAAAGTATCATTTTGGTGTCAGAAATTGCCATACATTTTTCTAACATCTGCCATCACCTCTTGTAGTCATATACCCTTCCACACTACAAATTGCTCAATATCTTATTGTAGTTTGATTCCGTTGATGTACATTTTCAATAAAAAATGGTCCAAATATTTTTTATTTTTTCTCATTTCCAGCTTCCTAGCTGTATTGTTGCATGCTGCTCCTTTTAAATTCAGCTTCTTTCCAGCCAAAAATACTACAGACGATACAAGGCACCGAATTTAGATCTCGCAATCTCAAAGGTCACAGTCTTGTTTAAAGACAAACCTCTCAACTTGAGACAAAACAGTCATGGCGCACATCCTTGTGATCAACAAAAACCTTGTCTGTTGGGTGACATTTGTGTGCAACAAATAAACAACCCATCATTGTTCATGACAAAGATGTGTGCTTTAACTGATATAGATGTCTAAATTTGAATGGAAAGTCCCCTGAGACTATAGTTTAGGCCTCAGTGGTCACCAACCTGGAGAGCGACTGTCCTGCCGGTTTTCACTCCAACCCTAATTTAACACACCTGATTCAATTAATCAAGGTCTTGTTAAGTAGGTAATCAGTAGAATCAGGTGCGTTACATTAGGGTTGGAGTGAAAACCGGCAGGACAGTAGCTCTCCAGAAGCAGGGTTAGTGACCAATTTTAGGGCATGCTAAAAGACTTGACTTTAATAGAGCAGGTAGTGATTTAAGCATCTTGTCTAGTCCAAGAAGGAAAGAATCCAGACATTGTGTTTGTGTATAGTGAAATTATGCATTTGTTTTATCTGAGATTTACTTAATTTATATTTGCACTGTGCATTGTGACTTGACAGCTTGGGCTCGTGTAGTAAAAACAGACTACAGACGGCTTTGGGAGAGTTAGACCATGAAGTTATGGACAAGAGCCAGACAAGCCAAAGTGAAAACTTGGTATGCATGTGGTGAGCAAGGCCATCACCATTCCTAACTACACCCTTTCCTTTGAGGGTAGACTAAGTCAAGCCAGGCACAGCCATGTGAAGTATCTGACAGACATATGCTGAGGAAAGCCAAGTAAATTCTTGGCTAGCCTCACCCCTGCTTTAACTTGGAGGGAGTTTTTGAATTGATGCTTCCTTTTCTTTAGTCACTGAGTGTCTAAACTGAAGAGGAAACAAACTAGGGACTAACTTGTACACCTGTGCACGTGGTCTCCTTAATTTGCACAAGTAATCCTTATGAACCTGTATAACTGATTATGGATTTACGCCACTGCAGGGTCATAAGTAATAATCACTTGGCGACTGCTTAATAATCATAGGCTGCTTTTCAAAGTAGGCTTTACTCCAAGAGTCTTTTCAGAATACAAGATAAAAAGAATAAAAAGAATATGTGAGCGATAAAATAATATAACGAGGGTAATAACGACATAAGGTTTATGAAATTAATAAAAAGGTCGGCTACGTCAAATACATGAAGCAAGAGAGATGTCAGGGGGAAAACTTATCAAAACAAGGGAGAGGTCAGGGGAGGAACAAAAATATCAAGAACACAAGAAAGGTTTAAAGGCTTTTCTGAAGGAGGATGGTGAATTGGAGCCTTTGGTGTGCTGGAGGAGAGATCTGCAGGATGGAGGATGATGGAAACAGTCCTGTTTATTTACATGATATAAATTTGTAAAAAAAAAAAGAAAGAAAATTCAAGGGTTGTGTTAGGATCTGGTAGGTGACACCTGGTGGGCAGATGGTGGAGGAATGCCAAAAAAAAAAACCAAAAAACCAACAACAACACAATTTGGCCTAGGTTTTAAACTGTAGCCATAGGCCTACATATTCTTAACCATGAAAGATTTTCTTAATACTACAGAGCTCCCCTAGGGTCAGCTGAGAAAAAAAAAGACCCACGTGTAAATCTGTACTCAAAATCCGTGCCTACGGATTTCCAATTCATGCACTCATTCACAGATTCGAACTTTCTGGATTAATAAATCATAAGCGAAATGTTGTTAAAACACAAATGACTCCTCTTTCCTACTGCAGTAAGGTAGACAACCTACTACTGTAATATTTGCTAGTAATATTTGATTTGCTAATGTCCCTTACGGCTTTCCGTAACGCCACAACAAAGTCACGTGATGTACGTAACAACGTCAGTCGGAATCCGGTCGGTGAATAAACACCCAGCACGAGAGAAGTCGTCCTTGCTTTATTAATGTTATAAGTTAACATAGCCAGAGGGCACAGAACATTACATGGTGTCAGAGTAGCGGAGTTTAAACACCCAATATGGATTCGTACGGCGTTCCAGCTCCACGGATGGACTGGGAATCGGCGAACTTACCTGAAGCATGGAGACGATTTCGACAAACAACGGAGCTAATGTTCAAGGGCCCCCTGCGCGGGAAGAACGAAGAGGAGAAATGCAGCTACCTCCTGCTCTGGATAGGGGAAAAAGGGCGCGATGTGCACAACACTTGGACACTCAGCGGAGAACAAGCCAAGAAGCTAGAAACGTACTACGATAAGTACACTGAGTACATCACCCCCAAAGCAAACCCGATTTATGCCAGATATAAATTTCATGAAAAGATGCAGGGAGAGAGTGAATCCTTCGAACGATTTGTAACTGAGCTAAAGCTCCTAGTCAAAGACTGTGGCTACCCAAATGCCGACGAGATGGTCAGGGACTGCATCGTGTTTGCCACCAACTCACCCAGAGTGAGAGAAAAGCTACTTAGCCAGGGAGCTGAGCTAACGCTAGAAAAAGCTATAGATGTAGCCCGCTCACACGAGCTAGCAAAGCAACAGCTAAAGTTTATGGGCCAGGGCAGCACACATGAAACGGTGCACGCAATAGGCAGAAAGACTTACAAACCAAACGCACCCAAAGCAGCTAACGCTAACTTCAGACAAAGGGAGGGTAACGTTAGCACCGCCGCCAGGGCGTGTAGCTATTGTGGAGGGCTACACGGCGCTAAAGCCACTTGCCCAGCTAAGGGTAAACAATGCATTAAATGCAAGAAACTCAATCAAAGTATGCAAGTCTAGCTCCCAGGGACAGACAAAGTACTACCGCGGCACAGTACATGCCGTCGGAGAGAACCCAGAAGAGTACACCACTGACAGAGAGCAGGAAGAACTGTACTTCGACAACATTACAGTGGAGAGCACCGCTGTGGGAGAACAGACAGAGCTGTACATAGACTGCATCTCAATAGAGAACAACAGAAAAAGCAACGAGCAGGCTTACGTAGAGGTTGGAATTGGCACACCTCCACAGAAGGTAAAGTTTAAACTAGACACTGGGGCACAGGCCAATACTATTCCCACCAACCTGTTCCTGGCGCTGTTCAAAAATGTGACACTGAAACCAGCAATACACAGACTCACTGAATATGGAGGAGGCGCGCTGAGCGTGAAAGGCACATGCAAACTCAAATGTAAGTACAGAGACAATGCAATGATGCTGGACTTCTACGTCATTGACACAAACGCCCCACCAGTCATGGCAATGAAAACATGCCGTGACCTAAACTTGGTAAAAATAGTGATGGCTGTGAGCGAGGAAAACAATGTCACATCACAGAGCATAATGGATGAGTATGCAGATGTTTTCCAGGGAATAGGAGAGTTCCCAGGCGAGTGCACCTTCCGCGTCACACCAGATGCAACGCCGGTCGTCTGCCCGCCACGCAGAATCCCCATCGCCCTACGCAGCAAACTGAGGGACGAGCTTGACAGCATGGAGAAAGGCGGCATAATCTGTAAGGTAACAGAACCCACAGAATGGGTGAACGCACTCGTCATTGTTGAGAAGCCAAAGACAGGCAAACTTAGAGTGTGTTTAGACCCCAGAGCTCTTAACAAAGTGATACAACGACCTCACTACCCCCTCCCCACGCTGGAGGACGCCACCACAAAGCTCGCTGGAGCTGAGTACTTTAGCGTGTTAGACGCGCGGTCAGGCTATTGGGCCATCAAACTGAGCACTGAATCCTCAATGTTGACGACATTTAACACAGTGTTTGGCAGGTATTGTTTCCTCAGACTGCCATTCGGAATCGTGTCCGCTCAAGACGAGTTCCAGAGACGCGTGGATGAAACATATGAAGGATTGGACGGTGTGACGGCCATAGTGGACGACATACTAGTGTTCGGCAAGACTAAAGAGGAACATGACCAGCGTCTCAGAGCGATGCTGAAGCGCACAAGGGAGCGAGGGGTGAGGCTCAACCCCGACAAGTGTCACATATGCGTGTCCGAGGTACGCTACTTCGGCCACACGCTCTCACACGAAGGCATCAAACCAGACCCACACAAGGTGAAGGCGGTCAAGGACATGCAACCCCCACAGAACAAAGCAGAGCTGGAGACAGTCCTCGGCATGATCAACTACCTCGCCAGATTCGCTCCACACCTCTCACAGATAAACTCACCCCTCAGACAGCTTCTGAAACAGGACAGTGAGTTTGTGTGGGATGCAGTCCACGACAAGGCGTTCCAAGAGATGAAGAATCTCATTACACAGCACCCAGGTCCAGTACTCTCATATTTCGACCCGCAGAAAGAGCTGCGACTCCAAGTGGATGCATCCAAAAGTGGCCTTGGGGCTGTCATGCTCCAAGATGGCAAACCAATTGCCTATGCGTCCAAGTCACTCAACAGCACTGAAGAACACTACGCACAGATAGAGAAGGAGCTCTACGCTGTGGTCTTCGGCTGCAAGAGGTTCCACGAGTACATGTACGGACGAAAAGTGATTGTGGAGTCAGACCACAAGCCTCTGGAGGCAATACTAAAAAAAGCCACTGGCAGCAGCACCACCCCGGCTGCAACGGATGATCCTGGCGCGCCAAAAATACGACATCCAAATCATCCACCGCCCCGGTAAGGACATACCGGTGGCCGACACACTGTCACGCAAGTCAATAGAACACCACGACAGTGACCTACAGGAAGGGATGGAGGCCCAAGTGCACACAGTCCTCAGCAACATCCCTGTGAGCGACACAAGACTCACAGAAATCAAGCAGGAAACAGCACAAGATCCACAGCTCACCGCACTCAGACGAGCCACACTCACTGGCTGGCCAGACACAAAGAAAAAGTGCCCGCCCAGCATCCAGGAATACTGGAACCACAGAGCAGAAATCTCAGAAATGGACGGTATCCTGTTCAAAGGTGAGAGAATCATTGTCCCCCAAAAGCTTCGCAAGGACATGATACAGCGCATCCATGCCAGCCACCTTGGCGTGGAAAAAAGCAAATGCCGAGCAAGAGACTTACTGTTCTGGCCTGGCATGGGGAAACAGATCGAGGATGCGGTAGCAGACTGCAGCATATGCCAAGAACGGCGCAGCGCAAATGCAAAGGAACCAATGATGTCACACGCCATACCCGAGCGGCCGTGGCAAGTGATAGGCACAGACCTATTCACATGGAACTCACAGGACTTCATAGTCACTGTGGACTACTACTCCAGATTCTTCGAGCTAGAGAGACTTTACAGCTGCACCTCATCTGCCGTCATCATGAAGCTGAAAGCAGCAATGGCTCGACACGGAATCCCCGAGACTATCATCAGCGACAACGGTCCGTGCTACAGCTCTGGTGAGTTCCGCAACTTCTCACAGACATGGGGTTTCTCACACACCACCACAAGCCCCCACTACCCACAGAGCAACGGCCTCTCCGAGAAGACTGTCCAGACGGCCAAACGCATCCTGGACAAAGCCAAAGCTGAGAACAAAGACCCCTACATGAGCTTACTGGAGTATCGCAACACACCGGTGGACAACCTGAAATCACCGGCACAGCTACTGATGAGTCGGAGGCTGCGGTCCATTCTCCCATCAACAGCAAAACACCTGCAGCCACAGATCGCCAGTCAGGAGGATGTTCACAAAAGGAGAGAGGTATGTCAACAGCGCCAGCAGGCATACTACAACCGAACAGCCAAACCTCTGCCCCACCTGCCCGCAGGTACACCAATCCGCTTCCGGCAGGAGGATGGATCCTGGAGACCTGCAACTGTGGAAAGACCAGCGAACACAGACAGGAGCTACCACATCAAAACCAAAGAAGGTCAGATCTACCAACGCAACCGTCAACACCTGCGACAAAGCAGAGTGAACACTCACACTACACACACACACACTTCACAGCAGACTGTTACCAGCGCTAACAACAACACACAAGCCCATCAGCAAGAGCATGCTGAACCTCCAGACACGAACAATCAACGACAACCAGACACACAGCCTGGTTACACCACGAGGTCAGGTCGCACGATCAAACCAAGACAAATCCTTGACTTATGAATGTTAAAAAAAGAGAGAATTTTACACCAACCTGTACTATACCTGCTATGTTTTGAAAAGAAATATTTACAGCGTTCACTTACCTTGTGTACCTACCTGCTGTTTGCAGTTACCAGTAATGAAATGAAAAAAAAAAAGATGAAATGTTATTACGGTGTCACATTTAGACAGTGAAGGAAATGTTTTACACTACTTTGTTGCAGTCCAGTTATATAAGAGTTCCACTTTCATATTCTTTCTTATTAAGATTGTATTCGCTTATAAACGTGCTCAACGTGGTCTGTATCTCTGCAGAGAAAGCAGCACTTTTCAGAAAAAGGGAGATGTTGTGGCGGACACTAGGGGCTATGCCTCTCACCCAGCAGGACTGTGAGCTGGGGGCGTGGTTTACGTTCCCGGGCTCGCCGGGGCAGGGTTGTTCCTGCTTTAGTTGGTTTTTGGAGTTGAGGAATAAACATCAAACTCGCCTTGGTCTCATGTGTTTTTCCTCATTCCTGCCACATTGGTGACCCCGAATTGAACATGTTTGGAGTAGAAGATGTGTGTGAATCCACTTCGGCCACGCCGCCCCAACTCTCACAGCCGGCCGTTCTCGCCGCGGCTGTGAAGCTCCCAGAGTTCTGGAAGAGCGACCCGGCCTCGTGGTTCCAGCATGTCGAGGCGCTGTTCCACCTGCGTGGAATCTCCGCGGACGACTCCAGATACTATCTGGTCGTCGCTGCGCTGGACCAGCCGGGCCATGCAGCTGTTGCGCGCCCCTCCGCAACACGATAAATACGTCGCCCTCAAACATCTTCTGCTCCGGAGGTACAGCCTATCTGCCGCAGAGAGGGCAGATAGAATCCTTTCCCTATCCGGTTTGGGCGACGGGACGGCTGTGGATCTCATGGACAATATGCTGTCGCTGCTAGGCTCAGACAAAGGTGGGTTCCTTTTCCCGCACGTTTTTTTGCGCCAGCTCCCGTCTCCTGTGCGCGCGGCTTTGGCTAACTCCCCGTGTCTGGCCGCTGGTGACTGCCGAGGTTTGGCTGAGGAGGCCGATCGGGTCCTGCTGGCTACCAGACGGTTCTCTGTGCAGAGTGTGGCATCGGAGCCTCTGCAGCCGACGTCGGAGGACGCGGACCCGGCAGTGGTGGCTGGAGTGACTGCCCGGAGACGGCGCGGGAGAGGCCTCTGTTTCTTCCACCAGCGGTTCGGCGGCAAGGCGAGGCGCTGCGTCCCTCCGTGCACGTTTGAGACGGCGGGAAACTCCAGGGCCAGCGCTCAGTAGCAGCTGTGGGCGCTGGCGGACGTAGTGAGCTGCTCTTCATTAAGGACACGATGTCAGGAAGACGGTTTCTGGTGGACTCAGGCTCGCAAAAGAGCCTACTCCCTCCTGCTAAGACAGACAGGTCGGCCGAAGGCGGCGGCCCACAGTTAAGTGCAGCTAACGGTTCGTCCATTGCGACGTTTGGCACAAGGTTGGTGACTGTTTGCTTCCACGGGCGCCATTTTGAGTGGGACTTTGTAGTGGCCGCCATTACTGTTCCTATTATCGGCGCGGATTTTCTGTGTGCTAATGGTCTGCTGGTTGATGTTGCAAACCGCCGTTTAATTGATGCTGTGTCTTTCGCCACTGTTCCGTGCGAGACAGGGGGAGCCGGGCCGTTAACACACGCTAACTTTTTAGCATTAGGGGATGTTTTTCAGCGTTTGCTGGCGGATTTTCCATCGGTGACTACACCTGCCTTTTCCACCGCGGTTACTAAACACGGGGTAGAACATTTCATTCCCACTCTGGGACCTCCCGTTTTTGCGCGCGCGCGGCGCCTCGACGCGGTAAAATTGGTTACAGCCAAGGAGGAGTTCGCCATCATGGAGCGTCTCGGTATAGTGAGGCGTTCCAACAGCCCGTGGGCCTCGCCGCTTCACATGGTGCCCAAGGCGGATGGGTCGTGGCGCCCTTGCGGCGATTTTCGCCGCCTGAACAACGTCACCGCCAATGACCGCTATCCCATCCCACACATACAGGACTTTTCCATGCGCCTGGCAGGTACCACTATTTTCTCTAAGGTGGACCTGGTGCGCGGCTATCATCAGGTTCCCGTGCGCGCAGAGGACGTGCCGAAGACCGCAGTGATCACCCCGTTTGGGCTTTTTGAGTTCATGCGCATGCCTTTTGGCTTGAAGGGGGCAGCGCAAACCTTTCAGAGGCTCATGGACTCGGTGTTGCGTGACCTTGATTTCGTGTTCGTTTATCTCGACGACATATTAGTGGCCAGTCCGTCAGCTGACGAGCACCTGGCGCACCTGAAACAGGTTTTCCGTCGTCTGGACGAACACGGCCTGATAGTCAACCCGGCCAAGTGTCAGTTTGGACTGCCGGTGATTGACTTCTTGGGTCACCGCATTTCGCCGCAAGGCGCGGTCCCGTTGCCTTCTAAGGTACAAGCGGTGGCGGAATTTCCCCGCCCGGTCTCTGTTAAGGCATTGCAGGAATTCTTGGGAATGGTGAATTTCTATAACCGTTTCCTCCCTCGCGCTGCCCACCTCCTTCAGCCACTTTACGAAGCCCTGCGGCTTAAGAAGGCTAACGACCCTGTCGACTGGACTCCCGAACAGGTCCAGGCCTTTGACGGAGCTAAGTGCGCCCTGGCTAACGCTGCCCTCCTCGCCCATCCCACACCCACGGCGTCCATAGCTTTAACAACCGATGCGTCTGACATAGCCGTGGGGGCTGTGGTTGAACAGCGTGTGGCGAATGCGTGGCAGCCACTCGCATTTTTTAGCCGCAAACTGCGAGATAGCGAGCGCAAGTACAGCGTTTTTGACCGGGAGTTGCTGGCACTGCACCTTGCAACCCGGCATTTCCGCTTCCTGCTGGAGGGTCGCCCATTCACGGCTTATGTGGATCATAAGCCGCTGACTTTTGCCATGTCCAAGGTGACTGAGCCGTGGTCTGCTCGTCAACAGCGCCACCTAGCGGCGATCTCCGAGTTCACAACGGACATTCAGCATGTGGCCGGGAAGTCCAACCCTGTTGCTGATTGTCTGTCGCGTGTGCTTGTGTGTCCTGTGCACCTCGGTGTGGATTTCTCCGCTATGGCTGCCGACCAGCCCAGTGACCCGGACGTCCTTGCCCTTAGGTCAACGCGTACCGGTCTCAAGCTAGAGGACGCTGTGATGCAAGAAGGCAGTCCTGCCCTCCTCTGCGATGTCTCCACCGGCCGTCCCCGCCCCGTTGTTCCAGTGGCCTGGCGCCGTCGAGTTTTAGATTCGATTCACTCCCTCTCGCACCCTGGAGTTCAGGCATCGGTGAAGTTGGTCGGTTCCAAGTTCGTCTGGCCTGGCCTCCGCAAGGACGTCAAGGGGTGGGCAGCTGCATGTGTAGCGTGCCAGCGCGCTAAGGTCCACCAGCACACTAAATCGCCCCTCGAGCCGTTTCCGATCCCGGCCAGACGTTTCGACCACGTGCATGTGGACCTGGTGGGCCCTCTACCTTCTTCACAGGGTTTTACGCACCTGCTCACAATGGTAGATCGGACCACCAGGTGGCCAGAGGCTGTCCCTCTATCCTCCAAAACATCCTCGGATGTTGCACGCGCTTTTCTTTCCTCCTGGGTCGCCCGTTTCGGCACTCCGTCAGATATCACCTCAGACAGGGGCCCCCAGTTCGTGTCAGAGCTCTGGTCGGCACTTGCGCGATCCTTGGGTGTGCAGGTACACCGCACTACCGCGTATCACCCTCAGGCTAACGGGTTGTGTGAACGTTTTCACCGGTCGCTCAAGGCAGCGCTGCGCGCTGCGCTCTCGGATGGAAACTGGGTAGATCGTTTACCTGGGGTTATGCTCGGGTTGCGTTCGGCTCCTAAGGAGGACCTCGACGCGTCACCCGCTGAGCTGGTGCTCGGTCAGCCACTCCGCGTCCCTGGGGAATTTTTGCCTGGGAGTTCCGCTCCTCGACCCCGTCCGGCCGTTTATCCTTTTTTGTCCGACAGCACTCGGGTTCCAGGCCCCGTTCAACACTGTTTTCCACGGTCGTTCGTGCCTGCGGAGCTCATGTCGGCTCGTTTTGTTTTTGTACGGCATGATGCTCACCGCTCACCCCTCCAACCCCCATACGATGGCCCATTTTGGGTTCTTGAGACGGGTCCTAAGGGTTTTGTGCTAGATATGGGTGGGCGTAAGGAGCGTGTCACGCTTGATAGGCTTAAACCGGCGCACAGGGTGGCAGGCGAAGTTGTGTTTCCGGCCCAGGTTCCCCGTCGGGGTCGTCCTCCTTCCAGGACCCCGGCAGTGTCTTCACGGGTTCAGCGTTCTGCTTCTCAGCCGGCTTTGGACTGTGTTTCACCTACTGTTTCGGCTGAGGGACGGCGCAGCCGTTATGGCAGGCTGCTTAAGCCTCCAGTAAGACACTAAGTTTCTTTCCAGGAGTCCCTTCTGGGTGTTCGGGGGGAGGGGGGGGGCTGTGTGGCGGACACTAGGGGCTATGCCTCTCACCCAGCAGGACTGTGAGCTGGGGGCTTGGTTTACGTTCCCGGGCTCGCCGGGGCAGGGTTGTTCCTGCTTTAGTTGGTTTTTGGAGTTGAGGAATAAACATCAAACTCGCCTTGGTCTCATGTGTTTTTCCTCATTCCCACCACAATGTAATATTTGCTAGTAATATTTGATTTGCTAATGTCCCTTACGGCTTTCCGTAGCGCCACAACAAAGTCACGTGATGTACGTAACAACGTCAGTCGGAATCCGGTCGGTGAATAAACACCCAGCACGAGAGAAGTCGCCCTTGCTTTATTAATGTTATAAGTTAACATAGCCAGAGGGCACAGATCATTACACTACAACCTGTATTTATGCATACTCAATAATCCAGGTAAGGAAATCACAGAAAGTTGAATAAATTCATCTGGACACGATGCTCATTGAGAGAAACATTTCGTCACTTAGAAACAACGGGAAAACAGCGGCAGAGTGGTCTAGTGAAGGGACCACCACTCCAGTCTCCAACCCCCCTTCAAGGCCGATGCATGCTGGTTGGCCGCCTACGCAAGGCCGACAAGGCCCAGGCCCCAAATTTCCGAGGGGGCCCAACATTTTTGGGGAAGGGGGAAATACAACATATTGTAGCGAATTCGGGGGACAACGCAACCACAGAAACTGCCATGGCCGGGAAGCGAACCCGTGTCGCCCGCACCGCAGGAATTCGCTACATTGGTGTCAGAAGTGGGATGGTGCGACCATGAGGTCATCGGAAGCGCGTGCGCCCAGAGGCGCGAGGGAGCTGATATGCGGGGACGCGCTTCCCGAAGGAGGGGGATAGTGTAACGTGCATGGATAAGTAGACACGTTGGCCGACGGGTCGGACCCTTTAGTCGACTGGTTCGCGCGTCCCATTTCTGACACCAATGTAGCGAATTCGGGGGGCAGCCCGGCCGGACCGTCATCGCCGGGACGCGAACTCGGATTTCCCGCACCGCGGGCGACAGCGTTAACAAGTCGACAAAGGGTCCGACCCGTTAGCCAAGCGCTACCGAGCCTATTTGTCCGTGATCGTTACATTACCCCCCTCCCCCTCCTTCGGGAAGCGCATCCGACGGAGAGGACCGCCACATCCGGGGCGCGCACTCGTATTTCCTGCACCCTGGGCGACAACGTTAACCACTCGACTAAAGGGTCCGACCCGTTAGCCAAGGGCTAAGCAAGCCTATTCATCCGTGATCGTTACATTGCCCCCTTCCTTTGGGATTCGAATCGCCACAGCCAGGACGCGAACCTGTATCTCCCGCACCGCGGGGGACATCGCTAACTGCTCGACTAAAGGGTCCGACCCGTACGTGCGTACTTATCCATGCACGTTACAATATTTTAAAATGATGATGATGATTATTATTATTTTCATTATTATTGTTTTATTAGTAGCATTTTTAACATCAACACTTCCCATGACACTTACACGCCAAATAAACATATGTCTATCAATCAGAATAATTATTATGCCTACACGGCTAAAGTGTGAACCTACGGTCTTCTCCGTTCCTTCGGCTCTACAATGCCATAAAAAGAAATAACGCAAATGAAACCGTGGTATCGTTCAATCTAACTCTAAGAACGCCATCTCCCAGAATGCCATACCGGATTTGCGTTTAACCTCGAACTGTTAATGGCAGTTACAGCAGAGAAACAGCATCCACGCAGATCCGCGCTTAATTTGGGAAACGAGCTACAGAATGCAGTCAGGTGCAGCAAAGCGTAAAAAAGAAAACAAGAAGCAGAGGCTGAACGCCAAAGAGGAGCATTTGAAAAATATTTGACTCCAGCACCGGTCTCAACACCTCCAAGGCCTGAAAGTGCTCCCGCCTCAACGCCCCCTGGTAGCAATAACAGTGCCGGAGTCAACCCTTACCCTGGATGAGGAAAATTCTATCGCCTGCGACCAAGAAGACGTGACCTTGCAGTTGACGGGCTACGGCAGTGACCCTGCTCAATGGACAGACATTAACGAAGGAATAAAAGAATATTTCAGCCGGAAAAATCCGGAGCAGAACATTGGAGATTTTGGCGCATCAGAGCGTATTTATGGCGACAAGAAAAGGCAACTAAAAATGAACACTTTTCAGGACACTAGCTAGAGTGGCTTGTTTACTCGCAATCTACCGGTGACGTGTTCTGTTACGTTTGTAAACTATTCAGCAAGAAATCCGATGCCCTCACATCCGGGTATAATGCCTGGAAAAATGCCACTTCCCGTTTGTGTGAACATGAAAATTCGGCTGATCACCTCAAAGCTGTTCTGCTCATTCACTCAATTTAATTGGATCTTGTGCCGCTGAGTGTTGCTTCGATGCGGTTTCTTTCCTTTTTTCTTTTTTTTCCTCTTTTGATTTTGTACAGTTTGTACAATTTATTGTCAGTTTCTATTCACCGATGGGCCATGCTACAAGAACCTGTACAGCGTGGCGGTCCAAACTGAAAAGTCTGTCTGCCACTCGGTGGTCAGCAAGAGCAGATGCGACCAAAGTGCTACGCTTCTGCTATAAACCAATTCAGGAAGCCCTGACTGAAATTGCTAAAGACGAGAAAACTCCCAAAATTACACAACTTGAGGCTTACAAGTTAGCTGGAACCATGGACCCCTTAGAGACTGCTGTTATGATTGTGTAACCGGTTATTTTCTTTCCCGGTGCGGGGTTCGATACGGGGTGTACTGCACCACAAGGCGACGTCACTAACCGCTCGGCTAAAGGGTCAGACCCATTAGCTAGGGACTAAAGTGTCTTATTAGTAGTTTACAGTTGTATTGTGGGACACAATCCTGCAAAGGATTAATGCAGCAAGCAAAACACTAAAGAATGTACAGATCAAGTTGAGCGTCATTAGCCAGCTGTTCAGGGCACTCATCGCCACTGTTTCCGCCATCAGATGGAACTTTGACAGTTTCGAGGAAGAAGCGAAAAGTTTAACAGCGACTGACAGCTACAGGGCCGACTCCAAGCGGACAAAAACAAAGAAGCGAATGTTTGGAGATCCGGCAACATCGTGGAAACTCACTTCACAATCTGTGATCGCCTTACCGAGGAATTGCGGAGACGTAACGAAGCTTACGAAGCACTGGACTTAAAATTTGGATTCATATCACAAGTGAACTCTTTAAGCCTTGCGGAGTTAACCAAAGCCACCGGTGAGGTGATGCGCATTCATCCACAGGACTTTGAAAGGGGTCTCGCAGACGAATTATGCAATTTTAAGTCCATTCTCGGAAACAATGTTACATCTGCCCGCGAGATGTTGAAGAAGATGAGAGATCTCAGCCTGTCTAATTCTTTCCCCAACGTTGACATTTGTCTGAGAATGTACCTGTGCATCCCAGTGTCAAACTGCTCAGGGGAAAGATCTTTCTCAGTTCTGAAACGGATGAAGAATCATCTGAGATCAACAATGGGCCAGAAAAGATCGAATGCCATTAGTTTATTTGTAATTGAGAACACATTTACGTCATCCCTGTCATTTGATGACGTTGTCGAGGAATTTCTGCATTAGCAAGACACGTCGGAGGCTTTTGTGATCTACTGTCAAACAGGTAAGGCATGATCAATTACCGGAATTAATTGCTGCCTACTGATTATTTAGCTATTTATGACTTATTCAATTATTGCATTTTGTGCGTGCTCTGGCCTTATTCGCCAGCCGTCTGTTGTATTCCATTAACATTTCGTATGTGTGTCACCGAAGTCAACATGTCAAAAATAAATAAATATAGTCTAAGTAACGAGCTTCAAGGAAGCTTTTCGTTACTGTTGACAAGCTCCTTCGTCGGGACAACACACGTTAAACAGGGATTTTCGAGATCACCGGTCAACGACAGATAGATGATGAGGCACAGTCAAGAGGTTTTTGGTTTTAAAAAAGATAATATTTTATTAAATGACATATTGTTCAGCAGCATTTGAACACAGGAAAGCATTTGAGATATTTCACACTTCCTTTCCCAAGCTGTCTCCCTCTGGTGGACGTATTAAATCAAGAGTGCAGCACTCAGTAGCCTATTATTTCCTCACACAAGCAACCTACCGGGCATTACGTGGTATTAACTGTAGCCTATTGTATTGAATACTTATTTAATTATAATGAATTATACTTATTTAACTAGCCTATACTACTACTACTACAAATCAATCAATCAATCAATCAATCAATCGTTGATTGATTGATTGATTGATTATGTTATTGCACTCTGTGCGTGTTCCGTCCATATTCGTCAGCTGTCTGTTATATTGCATTTACTTTTCATGTTGGTGGGGTGTGGGGGCAAAAACGGAGGCGAGGCCTAGAGCCCATTAATGTCATGATCCGGCCCTGCGCCTAGGTCACACTAAGGGATTATATTCGGACTGCCATCTCGAGGACGGTCGATCCTGTGGACCATTGGCATGGTCCCCTATAGTCCATGGGCCAGAGCCCAAAATGTCCTATTTCGGTACACTCAAGGTGGCAAAACTTACTTATAATTTTTGAAAGGATCCATGTCTGTAGATTATATTTTGGTATGATAACCATTCCTGAATGGCAGCTGTATCACAGTTATCAGCTCATGAAGTTAACCACCCCCTAAAGTAAATTGCATTTTAGACGCTGGTGCATATCCTGGTTTAGCCTCATGGTCAGGACATTTTTCAATGTTCTATAATATTTTTTGGTATCGTTTTAAAGGGGACCTTCTTAGCTTTCATTCAAGCCCTGTTGTGGATATTTCTCACAAATATAGAGGTCACTTGAGCTCTTCAACCCGTCAATAACACACATCTTTCTGTCGCCTAAACTATATACTTTCTTTTAGCCCTGTGGCATCTAGGAATATCAGGGACACAAAACACAAAAACTGGAATACTCACAGGACTGTAAAGATTCAGGAAATGTGTAATATACCCATACTATTTCATTGTGTGAGGTGATTGTGAACCTTAAATTAGAAGGGCATTATTACTAAGAAACTAACTAGACCAAAGCCAGTTAGTCCATGGGTCAGACCAGATATCGATATCACCCAAGGTGACACAACTTCACTGGTGCCATTTTATTTGGTACACTAACAGAAGTAAAATAATACATGATAACCTTTCCAAATGAGCAGCTATTTCATTTTTCTTTCAGGAAACCTGTTTCTGTGCCTCTCACGATTGTGTATTTGCCCAGATTTTTACAAATATAGCATTTCAACACCCCTGGTACTGATTAGCCTAGCTTAAACTCTGGGACAGTTCTTAGTTGGCCAACAACCAAGGATAACCAGTACTGTGTACTTCCATTCATTGTGCTAAGCTAGGCTAACGTGCAGCCAGATAGCTTTCTACTAAACACATATAGAGGAAACTGGTATCTATCTTCTTGTCTCACTCTGGAGAAGATTGTAAGCTAATTTCCCATAATGTTAGCATGTTCTTTTAATGTATATGTTAATATGATTAGTTAAAGTGGCTACGAGGAACTTTCATCTTGTGTTGATTTTAGCGGCCTCATGTGGACAAAATACAGCTGTTGCATAGCAACTAGGTAATGTATCTATTTGTGGCTATGTAAGATAAATAATGGTAATATGACGCTGGTGAAGCAAAGTAAACTTTGTTTTAGTAGTGTTTATACACCTAAGTTACATGTATTTGTTTGTATGTGGCAGGTGAAAACTGACTGAATATGGCCACTGGTGAACAAGCAAGTTTTTACCCAATACCAAAGCGCCCACGGGTGGAGTGCATTATCCACTGTTCTGATGATACAGATAAGCTGGTTTCACTACAAAGTGTCGACTCATGGAGAACTCTGCTCAGGGCAGCTCAGATACGAAATCATGCACCAGTTTTGAAACTGGCAAAAGACATTCCTGAGGGACAGATTCCAGCAATCTACTACCACAGAAAGTGTCGCAGTATCTTCACTATGAAGCAAATTCTTGATGGCCTCCTTGCAAAAGAAAAGAAAAGTTGTGTCTCTGCTGAAGAGAAACAATCTAAGAGAGTAGCTCGACATGCTCCAAGTACATCTAGGACTTATGATGCAGAGTGCATATTTTGTCAGAAAAACAGCAAATATTCCAAGAGACAGAATATGAGAGAAGTACTGGTGCAGTGTCGAGAACTGTGAGCTGATGCAAAGATCAGGAGTGCAGCCACAAAGAAAAGGGACAGCAGAATCCTTGCCATTGTGAGTAGAGACCTTGTAGCAGCTGAAGGGCACTACCACAGGTCATGCTATAGACTTTACACCAAAGAAGAGGTTTCCAAAGGAGAGGTTGCCAGCAATGAAGATGATGATGATGCAGCCCAGTATGAAGCTGCTGTGAATAAGGCATACAATGAGCTGTTCCTCTTCATCAGGATGGAGCTTTTTGGCAATCCTCAAGTGATGACAATGACTGATCTCTCTTCTAGACTGGTAGCTTCAATGAACTCCCAAGGCATTGCCCAAGTCAAGGAATCAACCAAGAAGCACATAAGGTGAAACCTGGAGAGTGAGTTTGCTGGAGCCTTGCAGATATTCCCTGATGAGAAAGGAAAATTCCTCCTCTATCCCGATAACTTGTCCATGAGGGAACTTGCCAAAGAAAATCAGTCTCTCAAAAGGGAGCTGCAGACCCTGAAAAGTGTCAGTGCACAAGATGTTATAGCCAAAGCAGCCATCAAATTGAGAGCAGACATTAAAAGTCAAGATGTTCCTCAAACCTGGCCGCCTGAAGTCAAACCAGAAGCAGAATGTCCTACCATTCCAGAGTCGCTCATTATCTTCCTGTACTCTCTACTCACAGGCTCAAATGATCCTGATCATGCATCACAGAGAGTGCAGTGCCTTCTGCAGTCATTTGGCCATGACATAGTATATGCAGTGACATGTGGAAATACCAAGCCTTCCAAGCACATTGTTCTGCCATTCAGTGTCAAATCGTTGACAGGAAATGTAGAGTTGATAAACATCCTCAACCGACTTGGTCACAGTGTGTCCTATTCACAGATGGAAGAGATCAACACTGCCCTGTGTCTCCAGAAACTCTCATCATCAGGGAGTGGCACTGCCCTTCCAGCTAACATCCATCCTGGCATATTCACAACTTTAGCCTGGGACAATATCGACCGTCTTGAAGAAACTGTCAGTGGTGAGGGAACATCTCACAGAGTCAATGGGATTGCTGTGCAAGCAAAGCCAGTCAACCCACTTCCTGTCCAACCCATGCCCACTGTTCCCAAAACAAAGAAGAGAAGCATTGATGGACCCCCACCAATGTTACCAACTTACAATGCTGGACAACGGGTAGGGCCACCACAAAGCAAAAAGTCAGATGCCGATACTGCAGCCAATACTAAGCTTGCCAGAGAGAAAAACCTTCTTTGGGTCCTAGCACGCATGTCACAACAAGAAGAACAGTCAGTCAGCAGCTGGACAGGCTTCAACATCCTGACTCGAGGAGAGATGACGGTCATCCCCGACAATATAGGCTATCTGCCTACCATCAATGCTCCAGCGACACAAATGTCTACTGTCAACGAAGTGCTTAACCAGTCACTGAGCACCATGCAGTGCTTAGGCCTGAGGAAGATTGTCTGTGTCTTTGACCAAGCCCTGTATGCGAAGGCTGTCGAGATCACATGGAAACACCATGACAAGTTCCATGATATCATCGTTAGGCTTGGGGTATTCCACATCATCTGCACACTGCTGGCAATAAAAGGAACGCGTTTCCAAGATGCTGGACTCAAAGACCTCTGCATTGAGTCTGGCATGATTGCAGAAGGCTCAATTGCTGGTGTTATGGATGGCCGCAAGTACAACAGGGCAGTGCGACTACACAAGCTCCTGTATGAGGCTCTCATGCGACTGACCTTGAATGGTTTCCTGTCCTGGTTGGAAGAAACTTACAGGAATGACATGGTTCACCTGAATGAGACACTGAAGACCATTGACAGCCTTGGGAAAGAAGTCTCACAACATGCTTTGAAGGAGGTCCTCGAGAACAGTTCTTGTACACGCATCATGGATCTATTTGAAGTCTACCGTGAGTTCCTTAGAGGTGGAAACGGCAGCCTCTCGAACTTCTGGATGTCCTATTTGGACATGGTTGAAATCTTGTTGGGGCTCATCCGAGCATCCAGAGAGGGAGACTGGATGCTACACTTGGCTAGCATTCCAGCAATGATCCCATGGTGCTTTGCTTATGACAGGATGAATTATGCACGCTACCTCCCCTACTACTACGCCCAGATGTCTGAGCTGCCCATCACACACCCAGATGTGTACACAGAATTCATGGAAGGAGGCTTCTCAGCCCAACTGGGCTCCACCAATCCCTTTGGCCGAATCCCTGTTGACCAAGCTATAGAAGAAACGGTGAACAAAGACACCCAAACAGCTGGAGGGACAAAGGGATTCAGCTTGAATCCAGGAGCTGTGACCAAATATTATCTCACAGCTGAGTATAGAAGCATGTACCTCAGACAGCTGAGAGACCTGACAGGTCAAGGCAGGTGCAAATGGTCTCATCCAGATCTACAGAGTCCAAGGATCAAGAGAGATGAAGCAGATGTCCAGTCTCTCATGGACCTTATGGAGAATAACTGGCTCAATCCTATGTCCCCTGATGAGATTGATTTGGTTAGCCTCTCCACTGGCAACATGGCTCCACCTGATGTGACCATAGATCTCTTGAGAGCTCTTGAGAAAGGAGAAGAGGCCTACCAAGCATTCCAGCAAACAAGGTTAGATGCAGACCCACCACCTGTGAAATTCCACGACAAGATGACCAAGCAAAGTCTGAAAACATTCTCCAATGTCAGCACAAAACAAGCTCATGGAAAGAAAGCACAGGATGTGGTTCTGAAGGCAGATAGAAACCTTTTCAGTCACATGATCCTGGTGGCTGAAAGCAGGAAGGTGAATCTGAAGGATGTCCTTGCCTACCCATTGGGCCCACTACCATGGGCACTGGCAAATGCTGATGGGTCCTTACGAAAAACAAACAAGGCTGCACTTGCCAGAGAGCTTGAAAAGAATGTATCTCCTGCAGAAGACATCCCAATCCCATCTACTTCCATCATTGATGGGATGAGCCTGGTCCAAAAAATGAATGGCAACAACAAAACCTTTGCACAGGTGGCAGAGTCAGCCTTGACCCAGGTCCTCCATGAGGGAGCACAGAGTGGGAGGATTGATGTTGTTTTTGATGTCTATCACCAGACTTCGATCAAAGATGCTGAACGACTGAACTGGGGTGGAGACATCACTCTCCAGTACAAGAATCTTGCAGGGGGACACCACGTCCAGCAGTGGAGAAAATTTCTGTGCAGTTCCTCCAACAAGACCAGTCTCATCAAGTTTCTGGTGGAAGAGTGGAAACTCCCACGATACAGAGCTATGCTGCATGGCAAGGTGTTGTACATGACCTGTGAGGAAACCTGCTACAAGTTGACAGAAGATGGGTGTGAGGAAGCAGCAGAACTGCACTCCACACATGAAGAAGCTGACACCCGTCTGCTCCTGCATGCATTGCATGCAGCAAATGCGGGCTCAAAGTCAGTTATCATCACAGCTGAGGACACTGATGTCATGGTGCTTTGTCTTGGCTTCCAGAAGGACATCACCTGTCCCATCTACCAGAAGTGTGGGACTCAGAACCGCACACGGTTTGTCGACATCACCAAACTGGCAAGTTCACTTGGAGACAGCATCTGTGACAGCCTAATTGGCTTACATGCCTTCACAGGCTGCGACACTGTCAGTGCATTCGCTGGTCGAGGGAAGCTGAATGCCCTGAAGATAGTGAGAAAGCACACTTCCTGCCAAGAGACTTTTAGTCAACTGGGACAGACATGGAATGTGAGTGATGAGCTGTTCCAGAAAATTGAGCAGTTCACCTGTCGGATGTATGTTGCTAATAGCAGCACTGCTGAGGTGAACAAACTGCGTTACCAGCTCTTCTGCACCAAAAGGGGAGAGGTTGAGTCCAGCCAGCTGCCACCATGTAGAGACTGTCTCTTTATGCATGTTCAACGAGCCAACTATCAGGCAGCAATATGGAAGTGCTGTCTGCAGGCTAACCCTGTGGTGCCAAGCCCTACTGAGTATGGATGGACAGACGATGAAGGCAAGCTGGCCATTTACTGGATGCGCTCCCCACCTGCACCAGATGTGGTCTTGGAAATGCTAACATGCAAGTGTGTGCATTCATGCAAAATGCCAAGCTGCATGTGCCTGTCAAATGGACTTCCATGCACAGACATGTGCAGGTTACAGACCTGCAGTAACCAAAAACAGCAGGATGGTCCAAAACTGGACTTTGAACTTGGGGAGTCAGATGATGAGAGAAACGAGCAGTTTGATGAATGACAGTGTGATGATTCTGATGGTATTACTGTGGTAGTAGTCTATTGATGCACAGGATGTTGATTCTGGACTTGGTTACCCAGAGCTTGATAACAATAATGTAACCATATTCACATATACCCATTACCCTACCCATTACCATTACATATACCCACTAATGATATGGGATTACATGTATCATTGACTAAGTATATGTAAATGTCAATGTTGTTTAAAATATTAAAATAGTTCATTACCTCACTATGGTATTCCTTTTTATCATGTATTTTGATTGTGTATTTAAACAAATGTATAGAGACCAGTTTGTGACCTAACTGGCTTTGGTCTAGTTCTCATTTAAGGCTCACAATCACCTCACACAATGAAATAGTATGGGTATATTATACATTTTCTGAATCTTTACAGTCCTGTGAGTATTCCAGTTTTTGTGTTTTGTGTCCCTGATATTCCTAGATGCCACAGGGCTAAAAGAAAGTATATAGTTTAGGCGAACATTGCAGAAAGATGTGTGTTATTGACGGGTTGAAGAGCTCAAGTGACCTCTATATTTGTGAGAAATATCCACAACAGGGCTTGAATGAAAGCTAAGAAGGTCCCCTTTAAAATGATACCAAAGACAATATTATAGAACATTGAAAAATGTCCTGACCATGAGGCTAAACCAGGATATGCACCAGCGTCTAAAATGCAATTTAGTTTAGCGGGTGGTTAACTTCATGAGCTGATAACTGTGATACAGCTGCCACTCAGGAATGGTTATCATACCAAAATATCATCTACAGACATGGATCCTTTCAAAAATTATAAGTAAGTTTTGCCACCTTGAGTGTACCGAAATATCGTCTGGCCCATGGACTACTACCAACACCCAGCTGATGATGGTGACTGGGGAAAAGGCTGGAATGAGAGGGAGAAAGTTGCTGCGAGTCTGGGCCGGAGACCAGGAGCTGGCGTACGAGTTCTGGCTTGCCAACATCCGGAACCTGTGCATCATCGGCCTTGACCTATTGACCCACTGGAAGGCCCATGTTAATGTGCCAGGGGCAACCATAACCCTTGGTACGAAGACTGTGGCACTTCAGTCTGGTCCGGAAAGGGACAGACCCAACGACCAGTGAGTCAGATACCAAGCAGCCACTGCCCTGCAGGCACAGAGCCCATTTGCTTCGTTGCCCCAGCAACCCAGACTACCATTCAAGCCGGTTGCCAGCACACCCACCACCAGTGGCCCTGCATCATCCCCACTTGCCTTGGCACTGCCCGTTGAGTCTGCTGTCCTACCCCCCGCTGGGATGACTGAGGCCATACATGACTTGTGGCAATGTAGCAGCAATGGCCTTGACCCACAGCAACGCCACCAGTGGAAGCATGTCCTCGATGACTTCACAGACATCTTCGCTGCTAGAGATGAAGACTGCAGGCAGACTGGGCTGGTTCAGCATACCATCAAGACTGGAACTGCCCAGCCCATCTGCCTGCAGCCCCATCAGCTGGCCCTTGCTAAATGACAGGTGGTGGAAGACAAAATCCGGGAGATGGTTGCTGCTGGGGTGATTGAGCCCTCCGACAGTACGTAGGCGGCTCCAGCTATCTTGGTGGGGAAGAAAAATGGTGGGTGGCGGTTCTGTGTGCACTATCGTTGCCTTAATGCTGTCACCAAAAAGGACTCTTTACCCATTCCCTCAGTTCGATGGCACCCTCGATCACATCACAGGCTCCAGCTGGTGCAGCTCCCTCGACCTACGCAGTGGCTACTGGCAGGTGGAGCTGTCCCCTGACGCAAGAACGAAGATCGCCTTCACCATCGGGCAGGTTATGTGGCAGTTCCGCATCATACTGTTCGGGCTCTGTAATGCACCGGCTACATTTGAACGGCTGATGGAGAGGATGTTGATGGATGTGTCCCAGAGCCATTGCATCGTGTACCTCGATGACATCCTAGTACATGCCAGAAACTTTGAAGGAGCCCTGTCCAACCTGTGTGAGGTCCACACTGCCATCCGTCAGGCCAGGCTGCAGCTGAAGCCTGTCAAGTGTCACCTGCTGAAGAGGGAGTCTAAGTTCTTGGGCCACATAGTCAGTGAGCATGGTGTGGCTATCGACCCAGCTAAGGTGGTTGCCATCTGAGTTTGGCCAACCCCTGCTAACGTCGGCGAGCTTGTGAAGTTTTCTGAGCCTGGTGTCATACTGCTGTTTTGTCGGGGACTTCGCCACTATCGCCAGTCCACTCCACTGCTTGACCGACAAGGTCCGGCCATTTTACTGGGACAATGCCTGTGCTGCAGCCATCACCTGATTCAAGGCGGCTCTCACCGAAGCCACAGTCCTAGACTACCCCGACGACCAACAGTCCTTCATTATGGACACCGATGCCAGTAACGTGGGGGTTGGAGCTGTCAGCTTTACTACAACATTAAAGGAAACCGTCCAGCCCTGCTAGGCCACAGATGGCTGAAAAAGCTCAGACTGAACTGGCAGGATGTGTTCCTGGTTAATGACGGAGACACAGGCCCCCTACGGGAGATCTTGAAGAAGCACTCCAAGGTTTTTGATAGAGAACTCGGCAGCATGAAAAGACATTACAGTTAAGCTGACAGTTTTTTTTAATTTGTTGATAATTTGTTCTTGCGTTCGAGTGAACCCATTCTTGGCCATCTCTTCTACTAATTCGCCATAAAGCTTACTCTTTCTCGTGCTACTCTCTAGTTTTTCCTGAAACTCGAGAGATGCCCAGATAACAACCAAACACTAAGTTTCCTTAGCTGACCACTGTGCACCCTCGTTATCTACCGATTTTGCCATTATCTACCGTTAGGCTATCTCCTCTCTTTTTCCTCTGGAATGTCACGCGCCCATTGATGTCGTCACGGTTCACGCTGAAAAACCTGCTATTTTTTGGTGCCGGTTCTTAACTAACTTTTCGGGTTCGCAGCCAATTTATTTTTGGTCGAAATGCTCTGAACCGTTCAAAAAAAGGGTTTGCGAACCAGCACCGAACCCGTTCCCTGTTGGTGGAAAAGGGCTCTAGTGGTGCAAGGGGGTAACATGAATATCAATATAAACAGAACACAACATCTCCTCTCTCTGTAAAAGAATGTTACTTCCAAACCAGCATCAGTAAGCTTCTGTAATCATTGCTTATTATTTTCCAATGACTAACATTAGGCAACAGTAACAAAACACTTAATGGTATGTAAACAATATACCTTAACATCTCTAATCCTACAATAACATTACGTTTCATTTACCTTTTTTTCTGATACTATCTTTCTCTCTAGGCCATGGTAAATTCTTCAAAACCAGAGTATACATCAAATAAAGATTTGTCAACAGTATGTTTCCCTTATAACAGGCTTGCTTGTAATATCATTTTTTTTCTCTTTCCTATGCCTTTTTCTAGCGATCCAATGGCTTAAACTTACAGTCAAACTTTCAGTATGGGACATAGTCCTTATGCCAACTAGGCTTGTTTCTTGCATGTGGCTGGATGTGGGGAGTGTGCGAGTGATGTGATTTTGGAGCAGGATTATTGACAGGTTCATACTCAGCTGTAGCAGGGAAGGGAGCCAGGTGGGATGCATTCAATTTTCTTCCATCGCTAAGCAAGAAGGTGCTTGTGCCTACATTCTTTTCCACAGTGACTGGTCCACTGAATCTCGGGTGTGCTTTGGGAACGGGGTGAGGTATTCTTATCCTAACCCTCTCTCCCTCCTGAAAGAGAGGTGCGTGGGTGCCACGTTTGGAGTCAGTGTAGCGCTTCATCTTGGCCTGTTTTTCTTGGACCATTCTGTGCACAGAGTCACCCTGTGCCGTCAAAGTGGGTTGTAGGGGCAGTATGTCCAGTTTAGTACGCATTCTTCTGTCATAAAGCAGTTCATGTGGTGAGACGGCAGTGGTGGCGTGTGGAGTGGCCCTGTAGACTTGTAGCCAATCCAACAGAGCCTCTTTCCATGGCCGAGACTGCTGGATTACAGTCTGGATGCAGCTCTTCAGAACACAGTGGAAACGTTCAACGGCGCTGTTGGCCACCGGATAGTAGCCTGATACCCGATTGTGGAGGATGCCCCTTTTCTCAAGAAACTCAGCAAAGGCTGCCAACGTGAATTGAGCTCCATTGTCTATAACGATGCTTTGTAAGAAACTGTATTACATCAGCAGTTGCAGTGTGGGAAAAGGCCAACTCAGGCTGTGCTGTCAGTATTAGTTAATGTGTACCATCTCTTTAAGAGTCTTCTGTTCACTGATGACGTCACCAGCACCACATCAACAATACAGGAAGTGCAGTAGTCAACAGAAAACCTGATAAAGCCCCGAGACGTTTTGATCACGATATCGCTATTCTCTAAATACATTTCATGCGTTTAGATGCACTGTCGGTATGTTAGTATTCTCAACATAAGCATTTGTTAGTCATATTAGTTTGGCTTGATGTAAATATTTCGCATTTTATTGTATGAGTTCATATTACATGTGCCGTTTTTAGTGAATGCTAACGCTAGCGAATTAATTGGATGTGATGTTTGCAACCTACCTGATGGGTCGCTCCTACCAGATGACATGGAGGGAATCTGTGTCAGAGCCTCACAGACCGACTACAGGCGTTCCACAGGGTTCGGTTCTGGGTCCTCTCCTTTTCTCCCTGTACACGACATCCCTGGGTTCTGTTATTCGCTCGCATGACTTCTCTTACCATTGTTATGCCGATGACACCCAGCTGATCTTGTCCTTTCCTCCCTCTGACACACAAGTAGAGACACGCATTGCTGCGTGCTTGACTGACATCTCGGAGTGGATGGCGACACACCACCTGATGCTCAATCTGGACAAGACAGAGCTGGTGTTCCTCCCGGGGAAAGGTTGCCCCGCACCGAGACCTGGCTATCACCATTGACAACACCGTGGTGATGCCAACTCGGACTGTGAGGAATCTGGGTGTGATCCTGGGCGACCAACTGTCATTTGCTGAAAACGTTGCATCGGTTTCTCGCTCCTGCAGAATTCTCCTTTATTACATTAGGAGGATTCACCCATTCCTCACCGACGAGATGGTACAGGTGCTCATCCAGGCTCTGGTCATCTCCCGGCTGGACTATGGCAACTCCCTCCTTGCTGGCGCCTTGGTGTTGGCCATCAGACCTCTGGAGCTTGTTCAGAAAGCTGCAGCTCGTCTGGTGTTCAACTGCCATAAGTTCTCTCACACAACTCCCCTTCTCATGTCCCTACACTGGCTCCCAGTAGCTGCTCGCATCCAGTTTAAGACTCTGGTGCTAGCCTACAGGGCCATGAAAGGAACAGCTCCTTCCTATCTCCAGGCCATGGTCAAGCTCTACACCCCCACCCGGCCACTTCGCTCTGCTGCCTGGGGATGCCTGGTTGCCTCGTTGCTCAGAGGCCCTTGCTGCCGATCGACCCGGTCACGGCTCTTTTCTGTCCTGGCCCGACAGTGGTGGAATGAACTCCCCACTGATGTCAGGACAGCGGAGTCGCTGCCCATCCTTCGGCGCAGGTTGAAAACTCACCTCTTTAAGAACTACTACCCTGTTACTTGTTCTTAGCACTTATTGTATTCACTCATTTAAGAAAAAAATCTCTTTCTTGCACTTTTACTTTAGCACTGGTTTTGCTCTTAGATGCTTGTTTAGATGCACTTATGACCTCCGATGACCAGTACTTCTCCTGATTTCCTACGTTAAATGTACTTATTGTAAGTCGCTTTGGATAAAAGCGTCAGCTAAATGACTGTAATGTAATGTAAATGTAATGATAATCCATTGTCATCAGTTTAGCCAAAATACTCACCTTAGTTGGTCAATAATAAGGTGTATGCTAGAAATTGCATAGCAGTAACACACGTGAAACTCATATATCATGTCGTAGTCATTTTTATTGATTATTGAACTTTGTATGTTTGTTGCGTTGTGTCTCTTGTAGTTTTACCCTACTTCCAGTCAACCATTAAACGGAGTGGAACTAAGCACCCTCTTCAGCGTGGTGATTGGAGGAGGAGCTGTCTCTCTGCCAGCTTATGCAGGGCGTATAGGGGTGGCAGAATATAGGCCACTTGGAGTAGTAGTCCATCAGCGTAATAGCATAACGGCAGGCGGGCACAGCTGTCTCAAAAGGCCCTACTATGTCAAGACCTAGCTTTTTCCATGGGCCATCTGGCGGAGGTACTGGTTGTAGGGGTGCAGAACGAGGCTTAACTTGATGCACAAATTCCTTTGCACAGCCGATGGCAGGAGCAGTAGGAGCGGTGAGAGCAGTGGTCATCACCAGAGCAGATGTAGCTGGAGCAGAAGAGGGAAGGACGGTATTTCCACTAATACAGAGGTGTAGAGCAGTCATCAGGTCCATCCCGAGCAGTGGAGTTCCTTTATCCACTACAAAGAATGTGGCAGGGGCAGTGATGTCATCTCTACTCACTTGAGCCTGTAGGCATCCCAGAACAGGTATGCAAGACACAAGGCGAACAGCAGGTGCAGACAGATGTGTGGTACTGAAGTACTTGTCGTAGGTAGAGTGTGGCACTATGGATACTGCTGAACCTGTATCCACAACTAGTTCAATTTCCTGGGCAGGAGTCGTTGGTGTGTGGATATGTACATTGCACAGAATCTTCTCTGGAGCATAGTCAGCATCATCTAAGTAGAGCACTGTCAGTTCAGGGAGTTCAACCTTATGCACAGACTGGGTCTGAGCAGATCTGCAGACATGAGCAAAGTGTCCTACATTGTGGCATGCGTTGCAAGTGGCATTTGCAGCTGGGCATTGTGGAGAGTTAGCCAAGTGACTGTAAGAGCCACATCTGAAGCAGGAGTGGGGTGATGCAGGCTGTGAAGTAGCAGGTGGCTCAGCTGAGTGGGAGGGCTGTCTGTCTCGCTTCTTAAAGGCACGCGACCTTGACTGTACAGCCCGTACTGGGACATTGTGGTCTGGTGCCATTGCTTTAGCTTGTTCAGTAGCAGAGTCAATATGTGTTGCTATAGTGATAGCCTTATCTAGCGTTAGATCAGGTTCAAGTAGCAGTCTCTCTCTTATACGCTGGCTAACTACATGCTCAATTAACTGGTCACGGACCATCTCATCCAATTTATCAGCAAAGTCACATTTAGTAGCCAGTTCACGCAAAGCAGCAACGTATTGTAGAATAGTCTCATGCGGTGCCTGTGTCCGCTTCCTGAAAATATGCCATTCGACGACGTTAGTCTTAGGTGTAAAGTAAGCCTGTAAGGCAGTAACAGCAGAAGAAAATGTCTCACCCGTATCTGGTAATGTGTAAAAAATCTGTTGTCCTTCAGTGCCTAGACAATGTAGCAGAACAGCTCTCTTGTGAGCCTCAGGCCAAGCATTTCCAGTTTCATTGATCACCAGTAAGTAATTGTTGAACATCCGTAGCCATGCATTGAATGACATTGCAGGTTCGCCCGGGCAAGGCAGGAACATCGCGGCAGAAGGCACATTCACAGCTATTTTCAGAAAAAATCAGTCAAAAAGCATAAAAACAATCTTCGGCTTCACTCGCCGCCAGTTTGTAAGTGTTGGATGGTGCACAATCACGAAAAGGCAGGTCGGATTAGAAAGGACGTTTACTTAACTCAAGGATTATGTAGGCAGCCATCACTCTCCTTTGAGTCAAAACAGGAAACAGCATATTAACATAGCACCGCCTAGTGGTGCAAGAGGGTAACATGAATATCAATATAAACATAATACAACAGATAGCGTGCATCTCATTTGTACCTAAAGTAGTAGAGTACGTATGAAATGTACAGCGCTGTAAAGTTGTCCATGTTTTCACCACTCGATATGGAACCCGCTTGCCGCTTGCTAAGCTTTTTTTGTATTTTTCCCTTTTTCTCCCCAATTGTTCATTGTATTTGGTCAATTACCCCACTCTTACCCACATCCGACTTCCCACCCGAAGACACGGCCAATTTTGTCTGTAGGGACACCCGACCAAGCGGAAGGTAACACGTGGATTCGAACCGGCGATCCCTGTGTCGATAGGCAACGGAATAGACCGCTACGCTACCCGGATACCCCGTTGCTTGCTATTTTTTTCTGTTTTATTGAAAAGAATACAAACGATACTGGAACATTGTACATATATATATATATATATATATATATATATATATATATATATATATATATATATATATATATATAATCATCAGACTAATCAACTATAAATAACCTTGCACCTTTACATTCGATGGTCATAACAAAAGTAAATACAGAAAGTGAATGAACTGTAGTATTAACAATAATAATGATGATGATGTTGAACAAAAACAAAGCACTTTTGCCAGTGGGTAAATTTACAGTGTACATAAGTGAAAATTTTATAATGTAAACAAGCATATTGTAGCGAATTCGGGGCGCAGTCTGGGAACCCGTGGCTCCCACACCGCAAGCGACAACGTTAACCAGTCGACTTAAGGGTCCGACCCGTCGGCCAACGTGTCTACTTATCCATGCACGTTACATTATCCCCCTCCTTCTGGAAGCGCGTCCCCGCGTTTCAGCATATCAGCTCCCTCACGCCTCTGGGCGCACGCGCTTCCGATAACCTCACGGTCTCACCATCCCACTTCTGACACCAATGTGGCAAATTCGGGGGGCAACCACAGGAACCGCCGCGGTCGGGACGCGAACCCGTATCGGCCGCACCGCGGGAGACATCGCTAACCGCTCGACTAAAGGGTCAGACCCGTCGCCCAGCGTGTCTACTTATCCATGCACGTTACATTATCCCCCTCCTTCGGGAAGCGCGTCCCCGCGCTTAAGCATATCAGCTCATTCACGCCTCTGGGCGCATACACTTCCGATGGCCTTACGGTCCTACCCTCCCACTTCTGACACCAATGTAGCGAAGTCGGAGGGCAACCACAGGAACTGCCGCGACCGAGACGTGAACCCGAATCGCCCGCCCCGCGGGAGACATCTGTTACTTTTCCTGTCTCCGTCTTCTGACTACCTTCGCCGGAAGATACAGGGGAACCGAATTTATTTCGGATCCAGGGCCGAAGTTCGCTGGCGCTGTCCGTCGCTGCCTGGTGCTAGCTAGCTAAACTTCGGAGTACAACCCAACACAGTTCAATAGTTCACTTCGTCTGAAAATGGCGAGGACACCGTCTTCTTTCTTTGGAAACACATTTAATCCTTCTTCACAGCTGCACAAAACGTTGACATAGGTCCAATATATCACAGTTCTTAGTAATAATATTTCCTTTCACTTGCGCGGAGCTCCCAATACCGTTCGCGCCACACAACAACAACTTCCTCATTCACCCCTCCCTACCAACCAATCAGAGTCCGACCCCAGATCTTGCTCTTAAAGCGGTAAACCCTTATTTACCAACACATCGCTAACCGCTCGACTAAAGGGTAAGACTCGTCTACTTATCCATGCACGTTACAATATGTTTTGACTGCTTTTCTGTTTGTGCTTCTGGAAATGGTAGAGATATATTTCTCAATTTCTATAATTAACGCAGGAGATAATAGTTTATTAATTAAGAATCGACTTTTATGGATGTGAAATTTTGCAAAAAAAACAAAAAACAAAAAAAAGATTTATTAAGTAAAACTTATTGTTACTTTCACTATTTGTGTCATGGAAACCAAACTATACATATTCCAATTTAAGGGAAAAAATATTACAGATATAGATACAATAAAAGCATTTAGCTCCTTCCAAAGTTTTCTGGAAAAGGTGCAGTCCCAAAATAAGTGTGTGATCGTCTCCATTTGAGTTTTGCACAATAAGTGTGTGATCGTCTCTATTTGAGTTTTGCACAAAGAACAACAGGAGTTCATTGTTTTTACAAATCTTCTCAGGTACTGACTCGTTGGGTAAAACCTGTGTAATAATTTCAAGGAAACCTCTTTTATTTTATTTATCAAAAATGTATGTGGTAGCATCCAAACCTTTTTCCAACAGATATTAGTAATAAATTTACTCCAATGAGAAATGACATATGGTACAGAGACTATATCTTGTTGGAACGATGCACGAATAGCTCCTTTAATATTTTTATGATATACAGCAAAACAGATTTTGCCAACTGGAGTGTTAGCTGCATTCAACAATGGAGAGTCATCTAAAGCCACAGAGGAATTTTTTTTAAAGAGCATACAAACTTCAGCAGAAACAGCATCAAAAATGACAGCATATTCTTTAGGTGAGACAGCAAGGTTAAATTTAAAGTTGAAGTTGTGGTAATACACATTTGAGGGTAGATTCACCAAGGGCTGCTGCTCCTTTAAGGCAGACATTTTAGAGTGCTGACGTGGGCATTGCTTGGGGTTTCCGGGGAGCCAGGTTTGCAGCAGCCTAGCGGTTAGCTGGTTGCCACGAGGGATTGTGCTGTATAGGTGTTGTTTTGTGTGGCGAGTAAACGGAATTGACTCGACTCGATCTCCGTCTCCTCATTCCTGCACTCCCACAAACTCTTTGAATTCAGTAAAAGACTCTCCTTGTCTAAGAGCTGACCCACCAACATTATTTTTTTGTCATACCACTTCTGCAAAAACAAAGATTTGTTTTTATAAAGTATATATTTGTTGTTCCAAATGAAAAATTTGGAACAGGGATTTTATCAACATTATAATTACAAAGAATAATAAAATTAAGACCACCAAGTTTTGAAAATATATAATGTGGAAATATATTCCAAATAGAGGTAGTATTCTTTAAATAGGACTTGAGCCGCTTGCTAACTTGTTTGTCGCTTGCTTGGTATGTGACGCAATAGGTCAACTGGAAAAAGGGCCAATAGCAATTAGCTGTCAGAAGACTATGTGAAGAATATAATTTAACTTAAATCCTGTATCTCGACCTTTTTTATTTTGTCTTTTTTATGGATACGTAAATTTTAATTTTGAAATAATTTATATTTTTGTAACTACTTTTTGTCCTATTGTGATGTAATATTTTCTTTATATGTTTTGTTCAATAAAAAAAAAAGCAATTAGCTGTGCGTCCGGGTAGCGTAGCGTTGCCTACCAACACGGGATCGCCGGCAAAGAGCTTAGACACAAGGGCGGACGCTCCATTGGTTCGTCCATGTAACACTTGCACTCCACGGCTGAGCCGGGCCGCCGCCATTTTGGACTGAAAGTTGATTGTTTATGTTGCTCTGCAACGACCGCAGCTGTGCGGCGCTGATGGATTCTAGCAGATATTATGAGGAGATAAACCACTTAAATGATCTTCATAGAATTCGTAATAGCATAGAAGGGCTTTGATTCTAGCTATGTTGAGATTATTAAAAAACAAACAAACATCAAGGCCTAATTTCCGCTATTACGATCTCACTTTTATGACATTGCAATTATTGAACCACGGACTGATACAAAAAAGAAACAAAAAACAAAAAACATCTCTTTATGATGTGGACCAAAGACAAGCAGCATCATTTGCCAGCTAAAGCGAGATGAGTGTTTTCTTCTTGAAAATGTTCCCAAGGCTGAAGTCTTCTTCATGGACCACCTCCTTCCAGAATTTATCTGCCGCTGCAAAGACCCCCACCTGGCTGAAGAAATCAAATGTCTGTACTGCAGAAGGCCTAGCTTTCGCAAAATGATCAAGTGCACAGACTGCTGCCAACACTTTCACTATGCATGTGTGAACAGTACCGGATACTCAAAAAAAAAACAAAAAACTGAACTGTGGATGCAAATAGATCAAAATCATAAATGGAAAGAAGTGCATTTGCAGTTCTGCAGACACTGAAGATAACACTCAAAATTCAAGAAGAAATAAATAATTCACCTCAAGACCGAAATGTTAGATATATGTTCATTTGGTATTATTATTCATATTTGTCATTGGAAACACAAATTTACATTTCATTTTACATTGAAACTTACATTTAATTTTGATTACATTATTTACATTTCATTTTAATGCAATGACAATAAAATCTATCTATCTCTTGACATCCTGTCTTAGTGTCATCTCCTTAAATGTTTGTTATGTGTTTATTGTTCACTTGGTATTGTCTGTAATGTTCTTGCACAGATAAAAAAAACCTATCTATCTCTATTGATGACTGATTTTGAGAAATTTTCTGTTTCTCTTCTGGTTTGGCTGAGAGATACGGTGGTTTTCCTCCCACAGGATGTGATGGATTCTGATGTGTAAGAACAACTTGACCATGTAGATGAGTACCTCTTGGCACTTCTTCCTGTCACACACCACTCTGTTGCACTCACTCACAACCTGCATGCTACTGGTAAATACCCCCCCCCCCCAGGCCATCTCAGTCGATAACTGACATGATGTTCTTTCTGAAGTTACTTTCCAGGGCTGTGATTAGATCAACCAGTGCCAGGCTTGGCACTTTAAGGCCCTTCTCTCCTAGGTTGAGATCAGTGTGCTGTTGGTAGCTTAGAAATTTGTACCGTGGCTCATCAGGGACATCTGTGGTCCAGATGTTACACTCTTCGCAGTGACCACTGGTACTACACTTCTGTACAACCTTACTGCCTATATACCCAGCTGTATAAATCAGTACATTGCCATCATGATCCATTCCAGACGCTGATATCGGTGGTGCCATCACACTCAGCAGGTCCAGCACACACTGTGGAAGGACACCCTCAAGAGGACTAACATAGGACTGCAGCACAGCGTCACTGCTCTGAAAGAACAAAATACATACAATTCTCAAGTTAAAATTTAGCTTATCTTTTACAAATAAAATTGGTCCTTTTATGATGACAAATACAATCGTAAGTTATATCAACATTCATAAATATGGTAAGAGCAGAGCCCTAGAGTCAAAATACGGTTTTCTTCTTGGCAGTTAATTGAACAATAGCACCAACAACAGGGCCTAAGTTGAATAGCCCTACTGTAGAGGTTCCTCAGGGTGCTCCTCTCAGGTGAGAATTGTCTAGACATGCCACTACTGACACATCATATCCTGGATATCTGCTTTTGGCTGTAGCTGAGCACTCTCCCTGACATGCATTTTTGCTCACTCACAACTTGCATGCTACTGGTAAATAACCCCCCCCCCCCACAGGCCTGTTTTGCAAACTGATGTTTGCAAAACAGATGATTGCTCCGACAGTGTGAATTTATTAACACCAAAGAGTCCAACTTCATAATTTCTCATATAACTTAGTTCAGCACCTAAGCCTTTTCTTCCTGACATGCTACTCCTGTCACCTGATATCCTGGATAGCTGATCATGGCTGCAGCGGAGCACTCTCCCTGACCACTCGATTCACACTCTGAGGTTTATTAGGGGGGGAGGGGGAGAGATGGGGCAGTCCATTGGCGCTTCTTGATGGGTAATAAAACACATAGGATATTTTGTAATGCATATGGTGTAAAACATTTATTCAGAGTAACTTCTCCATCAAAGTACTGTAAAAGTAAATAGGTACCAAAGATAACTTACCAAGAATGCCCATGCTGTCAGTATCTGACCAGTCTATTGGCTCCTCCACCTGGTCACCTTTGACTCCTGAGTCACTTGTGTGGACTACAAAATGTACTCCATATGCACTCCGTATGTACTCTGTAGTTTTCCACTTCTCTGTGTGTATGAAACCTCTCACTCACTGCAGACACACATACCCATTGTTCTCATGCGTACCTTCCATGGGGCCACATAGCAACTGTTATCATGCTTTCCTCCCCGTTGCCGCATCCCAGGAACGGCCTGGTACAGCAAAGATAAGTGTAAACAACTTACAGACACTCACGACGCACAGAATGTGATTAACATAGATGTTTCCTGCATTCCTTTGTAAGATTACACCTTAGTTGATGCAGGAAACACAGTGTATGACGCGACGGACTGTTCTATAAAAAAACACTATCTCCAGCTTAGGGGCAGAGCATATCCTCACAGACGAACCTCCGTGTAGCCTTATGTCTCTCCACCTGCAGATGCATTTAAGATTCTCTGTTTGCTCCAATATTTGTCCGATGATTATTCTCCCCAGACGTTGCTGTGGCAAGAGCCCATTAAAGAATAAAGGAAAATCCACGACACTTGTAACTGCTGGATCTACACACAGGATGCATTCCTCGGCTGCTCTACCATCAGAAGTCTCCCTGGCATAGCTGTGCTCTTCCCTGATCAGCTCAGTGTTGATGAAGACCTGGTTACTCTCCTGGGAGGTGTATGTGCCGATCAGCAGCGGGAAGGTGTCAAGGTCCTCCTCACAGTTGGTCTTCTCCAAGTTGTTGAACATCAGACCAGTAGCCAGAGCCCGGTATTCACACTCAGACTGTACAGAGTCAGGGCTGTCACGGTGACCACCATGCCCTGAAAAAACACACACAACCATAATAAAATATAATCTATTATATTATATCACATCACATTACATTATATGTTATAGTACATACCCTTTATGTTTGAGTAGGCATTCTCAAGGCAGTCTTGATTCAGGCGATTGGTCAAAAGGTATGACACATGATGTCGTTCACGGAGATCACCCCAGATCATCTTCAGGCAGATGATGTTGTGCTGCCACCCCTCAACACATGGGATCTGCTTGGCTGCAGGGCAGGCACCAATATGCTTCAGGCGGGGGAGCCACTCCATACACTGGTCATCTCTGAGATAGCAGATCGAAGCTTGTTGGAGTCCTTGAGCTGCTTTGAGTTGAAACAGTTGAACATGCCATCAAAGTTCTCACAGAATGTGGCAGCTGCCATGTAGTTCCTGTGTGTTTGACCAGCGAGCTGTTTGACCTCTGCCAAGGTTTTTATCCCCACAGCAACTGAGTGGCTCAGGACCTGAGTAGCAAACCTGACTCTCATGGAAACAAACGGGGGTAGATAAACATGCTTTCTGGAGAGACGGCAACACATTTGAATGTCCTGTTTGGAGTCATGAGCAAAGAGATCCTCCAGAATGCCCCAGGTGATGCGGACGTCATCCAGTGAGAACCCATGGTTGTGCCAATTGTTGTATATGTTCTTGATCAAGTGTGGTGGATCCCAAAGACAGAATACCCTGGCATCATCGCCATGGAAGTATGGCCTCTCTTTTGTGACTCCAAGACGAGCAAGCATTGCTCGGTTACCAGCACCCTGGTCACAGATGAAAACCATGCACGCCAACCCTGCTGCTCTCAACTCCCAGACTGCCACTAGCAGAAATGATTGAAGACGGGTATGTGGTATGGGCCCACTGGTGAAACAGTATCCAAACAGCTTCTTCCACTTCCGGAACAGCCCTCGTACCATGAATGCAGAGGCATAGTTGGCGATATATGGAGTGCGCTGATCATTGCCAAAACCCTCACATCCATCAATCCTGTCATCAGACTCGTTGTAGTGAACTGACTGTTTCAGAGACATTTCATCTGTGATGATAGTGCAGACCTTGTCTATGGGCATCATGGTCTCTGCAACCTTCTTCATAGTAGCCAGAATGTTTCGGTTTAAGCCAGGCTTGAAATCTGTGGTTTTCATAAGCCTCCGCAGGGTACAGACAGATGGCACTGAGATCATTTTGAAAAGTAGCCTGTAACATTTCGGATTAGCATGGAGCAGCAACAGGAAAAAGGCTTTGTCCTGGATGGTCCAGCGGAAACCAGGAGCCTTATGCTGACTCAGGCGCATCTGTGTGCTGAAGAATGAATAGGACTTGGCTGGTAGGAGTTGCTGCATCTTCTTCAACACTGATTCTTTACTAACCTCCTTCCCTCCCTTCCTCTCCTTCATAAACCTCAGCCTGCACACCTTTGTCTGTAGGCTCCTAATTTTATTCTCCAAGGCTCTCTCCCTCTCCTTGGCAGCAGATTCATGCTGGGATGGCTGGGATAATAGTGGTGAGGAGGGCGCTGGTCAGGCAGTGTCAGGTGCAGTGACACTGTCTCCAGGTAAGACAGGGATAGATTCATGACTGTCTGCCTGAAACACAAAAACAAACTTAAGTTAAACTTCACTGGTCCCCGAATGGAAATTAAGTAGTCATAATTACGGCCATTAACAAAACAATGAAAAAGAAAATACAATAGCTCAAATATGCACTGAGTACATTTTACAAAGTGAATTCAAATGATTAAAAAGGGACTATAAGACTGCAATTTCTTAAATGGATAATATGATTAACATAAGAATAATTTAAACATTAATACAACTACACAATGACAAAATTACTTTTCTTTGGTGGTAAATCCTGTCTCTTTTTTGGTGGCTTTCTCCCTGATTCCAGTGGGGGTGGTGGGTTTGGTGCATGGACTATTGTTGGCACTGCATCCCAATTCAACCCAGCATGGCTACAAGACAATAAATAACATTACAGGAATTACATGTACTCTAAATACATACATTTCAATATGTTTTTAACTTGAGTGTGTAACAATATTTAATCAGTTTATACATACACATCAACTGGCTTCTTGAACTGGTTAGGGTGAAAATACCTACTGCACACCCTGCGGCTCTCATGGAGCCCCTCAAGAGCTTATCCTCATGAGGCTTGCATTGTGCAGGTTCTGCACCCACCTAGCACACCTGTAAAACAAGGCCATAGCTATATAAGTATATGACAACTTCAATATGAACTGTTTACATGGAACATTAGCGTGTAATCAACGCCACTGCCATGTTGATAACTAACTTTATGTTACAAAGTTAGCTGGCACACGACCTGGACCACAGCTAAGCTAGCACTAGCTAGCTAGCTCAGGTAATACTGCACCCCCCCCCCTTGAGGGGGAATTGCAGGGCTATTGTCAAAATTAGCAACCCAGTTTTAAACAGAAATAACGGTTTTGAGGAATTTATTATCAAACACTGTGCATTGTCTGGTTTTATTATATTTATGTTTTTAGTAAGTTGTCAGAATAGGCGGTAACCTTCCTTTCCACAAGCTAACCCTTTGACAAGTCCAGTAAAACTTCAATTTATACACTTTTGTGAAGTTCAAAAAATTACCTGTGAGGATCTTTGGGGAACCGGTGAAAGGCAAGCTCTGGAGATGATGTCGGATAGTTCTGACAGTTAATAGCTGAACAGTTTTCGATTTTTTATTTCCGTGGAATCCGCGGCTGTTTGGCGTTAGTCTTAATGCTGACTGACTGGCCTTGAGATTTCTCCAATTTCAGTCCACAATGGCGGAATCGCCACGTCAGCGCCCTCTTCAGGCTGTTACAGAAAAACGACCGAGTGTCCGCTCTTGTCTTAAATTCTTTGTCGCCAGGTCGAATCCCCGTGTTACCTCTGGCTTGGTCTGACGTCTGCGGGGGGGAAGTCGGATCTGGGTATTTGTCCTGGTCGCTGCACTAGCGCCTCCTCTGGTCGGTCGGGGCACCCACCGGATCGGCAGAGGGGGTGGAGCAGCGACTGGGACGGCTCAAAAGAGCGGAGTAATTGGCCATATACAATTGGGGAGAAAAAGGGGGAAAATTGGAAGAAAAAAAAAAAGCAACCAGCTGAAGGGGGCATATCGCCACCTACCGTACCGGGGTTGGACTTACTTCCGTCAATAAATCGATTCTCTCCCAGTTCTTGTATACAAGGACAACGACAATAGTCCAATTACATGGCATAATCGAGCTATAACCGTGGCTCGACTTAACTGTGCATGTAAACGCATTGATTATAGCGACCGTAGGAAGCGGTCGCTTTTACTGACAAAGCAAGAGATGCAAGATTGAGATGGCTTGGACATGTGTGGACGATGCTGGTTATATTGGGAGAAGGATGCTGAATATGGAGCTGTCAGGGAACAAGAAAAGAGGAAGGCCAAAGAGGAGGTTTATGGATGTGGTAAGGGAGGACATGCAGGTGGCTGGTGTGACAGAGGACGATGCAGAGGACAGGAAGAAATTGAAACATGATCCGCTGTGGCGACCCCTAACGGGGGCAGCCGAACGTAGTAGTAGTAGTAGTAGTAGTAGTAGTAGCTGCACTGGGGGAGCACAGGGGCTCATGGGACTGTTAATGTTCGAGTTATATTGCGATAGTTCATGTTGTCGTTATTGTTGTGATGTTTTTCTGTTTGGGGGGTTCGACTCGGACTGGGTGGACGACCATTTTGCTGACTGGACGACCATTTTACTGACTGACTGACTTTAGGACCGTAAGACTGATGTTTTTAACTGTGACCTCGGGGGAAAGCCATTTGTCGGCAAACATTTTGGGGGCAAAATAAAAGCGCACTACCGGGGTCGTGCGGTGTATGGTACATGGGGGTTGCCATTAAAATGAGATCTATGTCTCTTGCCTCCTTTCACGACAGCTCACCACAAAATGTACAGCGCCACTAATCTAAAGGGCATGGAAAGGGGAGGGGGATACTTTTACAGAGGCTTGTTTTTTGTCAAGATTGTTTTAACCGAGCGTGTGTGGCATCCCCTTGCATCATCTCTCAAATCGATCCCTGATTATAATTTGGCGAAATTGTTCTCTGATTTAAAAAAAAACAACAACCTTGAGTGGCAATCGACAGCTGAGTTGTAAGGTGATGCTCGGTTATAGCTGAGGTTACGTGCAGACACTGAGATGTGAGCAATTGAAACGCCGAGCAAAGCATCATGGGCTGGTGCGCTGTCGGGCGCCATGATTCTCGTAGTTAGTTGGACAGAAAATGGACGCTTTTGCGAAGTTGACGAGATGTTTGAAGCTTCCAAGACGTTCCGTATTATATTTCGACAGTACGTCTCTGTTATAACCACATAGCATGCGAAAGTTCGTATCGGCTTTGACTCGCTGCTGACAGACATAGAGAAGTAAATAAGCAACGCTGTTGACTCGTCGCCGAGGGCGGGCTTGACGCTGCTAACACGGCTAACTTAAGCTAACGCTAAAGCTAGCGCCTGGGCGCTTGTTAGCAAGCTAATAGTAGCCGACTGCTCACAGAAACAACCGCATAGTTTAATTTTAAGCTCAACCAGTACAGAAAGACTAGCCGGACCAGGGTCTATGCCTTAAGGTAAGGATCCAAGACATGTTTTTTTTACGCATTCACTGAACGTTTGCATATGTTTCTCAGTCTCTGTTGACAAAACATTGCCGAGAAATGAAAGAACCAATTGGCTTTTCGGCCCACTGCGTCACTTTCATAGCTAGTTAGGCCTCGTTTTGGTGGGCGCCACAAATTCAGGTTTCATTCGCGGCTACCTCGTCATTTTTGATGGAAAAAACACGTTTAACACATTTAGGCAATTGAACCCTAACGTTAAACGTATTGGCAAATGATATTGATAAGCTGTCTTGTTGGCGTGGGATGGTGGTTTTCCCAGAAATAGTCACCGCTTGAACTGGAAGCATTGCTTGTTAACTCATTTTGTAGCTCGCTATACTCTGCTTGATTCTGTATTGGCAGTATGAATGCATTTAATTTCATGTCATCTGGATCTAACAAACTATGCCCTAATTATAGGTATGGCCCGAATCTGATGTGGAAGGTGCTGGTGATGGCAGAAGGGACTGACATAGGCGAAATGCCCTCCTTTGACCCGATACCAAGTTTTGAAGCTAAAAAGAGACCTAATTCATCGGATGGCAGTGAGTATTTTAATAGGTTTCCTACGGTGGTTCTACTCTTAAGCTTTACATTCATTGTGGGTGTGTCTGAAGGTTTAATCAGAATCATCTTTATTTGGCCATGTTGGCGACTCCAGTTTAGTGACTTTCACTGTATTTGCATAGAATAACAGCACAACAGTCTCAATGAATATATTCAAGGAATGACTATATACAGGTGAAACAGGAAGAAAATAGTACATGGTGCAGAGTGCAAAGACGCTGGAATAAATGTTAGCAGGTTACTTGTATACATAAGGTAGGTGGACATGACAGAATGTGCATGTATACGTACAATACTGTATATACAGCGTGCATGCTTCAGGCCTGCTTTGACTGCAATAATAAAGATATATTACATATTTAAAGTCATATTACAGATTCTATGGACTCTAACACTTACCATTGTGTTGTTAATTGTAGGAGGAGAGCCAATGAGGAAGATGCCTGTATCAAAATTTGGTTCCAAACCGCGATTTGAGCCCGTGCACTTTGTCAGTGGTGGTAGCAGTGGAGGGTCTGGCACTGACGAGAAAGAAAATGATAAGGAGCGCAGGAGGAGTGAGACCTATGCTGTAAGACAGTGGGAGTCTGAACACACTTCATACAGCAGCAGTAGAAGCCAAGGCTCCTCCTCTACACGACCTGCTTTTGACAGAGGGCAGTCATACGGTTCTGACTCTTGGGGTTCCTATAGGGAAAGAGACAGGGAAAGAGACAGAGGCATATCCTCAGGTAGTACAAGTGGCTTTGGTTATGGAGGCAGGGCATCCGCCTCAAACTTCATGGCAAAAACCCAACAGGACTACACAGCCAAATATGAAGCACACAGCTCTCGGAATGCAGATTCCTACTCACAGCCCAGCAGGTTTGATGGATATGGAGGAGGGAAAAGATCAGGTGGCTGGGATTCAGGACGGCAGGGCTTAAGCTACGGTAGTCATCAGGACAGGCCCTCCTCCAGCAGGCCTTTCAGCAGAGTTTACAACAGCCCAGGCAGGAGCAATCCTGCCTTTCCGTCAGGGTCTTCGTCGCAGCCTCTCCCCATATCTCAGGCAACCCTGGAGGAGAAGCAGAGGCTGATCACCAATGTGGCATCTGCACTGGCTGTGTCTTTCAGAGACCCCATGTTCATGACTGGAACAGACTCGCCAAACTACAATTTCATGTTGAGCCGCAGCATCCAAGCCTGCAAGACCAACCCTGAGTATATTTATGTCAACCTGAAAGATATTCCTCAAGCCGACCTGCCGAAGAACAGGAAAGTACCGACAGATGGCTATGCCTGTGAACTGAGATGTCAGTGTGTATATCTTGCCACTGGCTACTCTGGCAGCAAAAATGGGGCCAGAGACCGTGCCTCTGAACAGGCTGTCAAACTCTTTTTGAAACCAGTTGAGGTCCGTATTGTGCAGCGCAAATATAGACAGTCAATTGTCAATGACCTTGTGGTATGTCAGATGCATAGCCCTACCCCAGCCTTCTTGCCTGCACTTCGCAATCCGGAGGATAAACCGACACCCAGCTCAAAGGGCCAATATGAGCCAGACAAAAGAAAACACTGGACTGAGTTTGTAGTTGTAGACAACGCTCACGATGCCATCTGCATACTAAACAACTCTGCCGCCTTTAATCGTATGAAGATTGACTACAAGTTTGACATAGTGCCAAACAGCAGTATGTGGCTATGTAGTGTTTTCTTGCAGGGTGAGCTGGTAGCGCAGGCTAGAGGCACTAAGAAGAGTTCAAAGCATGCAGCAGCTGAAGAGGCAGTGAGGAAACTTCGCATGAACCAGGCAGCACGGCAGCAACAACAGCAGCAGCAGCAGCAGCAGCAACAACAACAATCACATTATTCCAGAGGAAATTATCAATCAGATTCTTCTAGTGGCCGCTTTGGACAACAGGGTACTAGGAAAAAGCACTTGAGTGAGTTGGTGATACTGGAAAACTCTGATAATGCCATATGTATTATTAATGACACTGCTCAGTTTAATAAAGTAGCTGCTGATTACAAGTTCACGGTGTTACCTGACCATCGATGGAGGTGTGAAGTTTACCTCGAGGGCCAGTATGTGGCAGCGGGTATCGGGCCTAAGAAAAGTGTGAAACACATTGCAGCAGAAGAGGCTTTAGCCACATTGAGACAGACACAGGCTGTGGTGAAATCCAACCTCAGGAAGGAGGGTCACACTGACGCTATATCTCGTTACCAGATCTTGGCTCGCTCTGGCGAGGAGGCTACAAAGCAAGAGATTAAAGAGGACAACATTGGAAACCAACTGCTCCGCAAGATGGGCTGGAAGGGTGGCGGTTTAGGTCGAGATGGGGACGGCATTGCAGAGCCAATTAAAGTCAAGGAACAGTTCTCCAGAGAAGGACTGGGGATGGACATGGATAAGCCTGGAAATCAGCTCAGCAAGCGTGACATTGAGGAAATCATCCGAAACTATGCCAGTTCAGAGCGTCAGGATGATTTGCGCTTCTCTACTGATCTCACCAATGATGAACGCAAGCAGATACATCAGATCTCTCAAAAATATGGCCTGCGGAGCAAGTCGTATGGACAGGGCAGGCAACGGTTTCTTGTCGTCAGTCGTAAAGTACATAAAGACCAGCTCATTGGTCAGCTGTTACAAGAGGGGCAGGTGGGACGTTATGAGCTGGTAAAACCTCAGGCCTCTCACTGATTTGCATGCAGAGCTCTCAAAAACTCACTGGCTTGGACCTAAGAACAGAAAACACAAGTATAAAAAGTATTGTTAATACTTTTGTGAGACAAATGTACATCAGTAGGTCATTTTTGGGACACACTTCAATGGTTTCTGCATTCCTTTGCCATTAAAATATAGTTATAAGTATATTTAGCATCAGCAGGGGCTTTTGGATAAGAAGTCATTTTTTTAACATCTTTTGTTCCTTCCATTCCGCAAGTCCCGTTTGGTTCACTCACACAAGATTTTGTGTGCTTTGTGCTATCCTATCTTGTCCTGATAATGTTTGTTAATTCTTAATTAAAATGAGGTGTTTGTTGTCAAAATTCACTTTTTCCTTAAGTGTTAACTTGGCTACAAAATGAACTGGGCTGAATGTGCATCTTTTTCCAATTATGGCTTCATGTCATGGACACCGACACATCAGACAGCACGGCAACATCTGATCTGCTCATACCAGTTGCACTGTATTGATAAATATTTCTTCCACAGGACTACTTGCAATGTTTGCTGTCATAGCTGCAGATGATTCTAAAAGTTAACGTTGGCATCATGAGTGGAAATACAACCTTCACATGAAAAAAGTGTGTTAAGCTGTGATCTTTGTTAAATGTCAGATGTATTGGTTTATGTGGATACAGTAATCTTGTCTGCTTGTTTTCACAGCTGTAATAACTGAATAAATTAAAACCATTCACAGCCTAAAATGACTGAGATGCATGTTTCTGATGAACTTAAAAGGCCAAAAATAACTGACACATATTTATTTTATTTACAATAAGAAAATGTACAATTTGTTACATGGGTTACCAGTGCAAAGTTTTATATTCTGAAAGTAGTGCCTTGGAAAATGACACATTAGCAAACATGTTCAGACAGTATTACCAGCTTAGTCTTTATGAAGGCTGATAAGTAAAGACTTGAAATTAGCATAGCATTACTCCAACATCTTGGTATATTGTCAGCATTGTGAAGTTCTGCACATGATGCAAGTGTATGCTGTGAAAGGGTGCATAATGTCCATTTCTCTCACACTTGACCTGCTACAGAGCCTTGATGAATCTTGAGACGTGCATGTTCATTTTTTTCCTAACATCTGAATCAAAGTAATGGCTTTTAAGTGTAGATTTGAAACAACGACTGGTACTCTAGTCTGACATACCCAAAAAGTGCTGATTGAGTGACAACTTGTTAGAGGAAGAGATGTTAATGCCAGGTTAATGTTTTATCCTGAAGCACATTTCTCTTGTTCTTACCCATCATGCTATTCCCTCTCAAAGGCAAAAAGAAAAAAAGGAAAAAAAACCCCCACAAGGAAAACATGCCCATTAATGCTATTCCATTGAAATATATGCAGTCTGTGGATCCCCACAGCAAGAACACCTAATTATCAACACCATATCATTCAACTGACTTATTTGGTGGTGAGCGAAACACCCATATCAACAAGTACAAAAGTGACAGATGATAAACTTGGGCTAACCTTTTGATAAAAAGTAATCAAGAGGGTGGGGCATGTAACAAGTAACCCAGATATAACAAGGTACATTTACTTTAACAAACATACGCAATTGCCCAACAACAGCACTCCAAGAGGGAATGCCACACCACAACAGCATACACACTTAGCAATAGCATGGGGACAGAGATATGAGACTTATAAGATGTGTCATCTTATTTCTGATTTCATGATCTGTAGTTTCTTTTGATTTCGGGCTGGACATTGTTCATACTTAGTGAACAATCACAGGGGTCAACAGTCACGCCAGCTCTGTTCGACGATAGCAGAAACCCTCTTCTCATACTCTCGCTTGTTCTCTTGGTACAGTTGGGCTGCCTGGCTGTTGGCTGGGCTGTTTGGGTTTGGCTCATCCAATAAAGACTAAATATTGAGTGAAAAGAACAGCAGTGAGGATGGTTTTATAGTAGCTTTATTACATTATCACAGATTTCAATCAACTGAGGAATAAACAACTTTCACATGCACAAAATCATCCGATAGCTTGATCTACTAGGGCATGACGGTAAAAGAAAATGTAAGGGAAGTATATGTGACTTGTTCACAAAATTAAAAACTGGTCATTTGTCATGGAATGCCCTCATAAACCAGTGTCTGCTGTATATCTATATCAACAAATGTCGGGAATACCTGTATTGAAGTTAAAATTGAAGAAACATCATAAGTTGGACTCCAACGATTCTGAAGAATGTCTAAACATATGCTTCCATCTGCATACACTGTAACAGAGTGTATAAAACAAGATTACAAAACAGCTGATTCAGGTACAAAAGAACTGAGCAAATGTAACCACTGGCATTTTACATCAAATATTCTATTAAAAGTATATTGTAAAAATTTTTTTTAGCAATATTTCTTCCAATCTTAAAAGGTCTTATTCAACTCTTAAAGTGATACTGACATCAAAATCTGAAAATTCCTATTGATAGGCTATGTTCCGAGTTGGAATGTGACCACGGAGACATTCAGCGGTCAAAACAGCGCATCTGCGGCCACTTGAGAGAGATCTGTGATTGACTGCAGATGGTGTCCAATGACAAGTTGTGCCGGTGGATACGTAGACACCAGTCAATTTGCATATAGGGTTACACAGCCCTCTATACTACATATGAGAGCTGTGGATAACTGGATCCATGTCAAACGTCACCGCGCTACCGCTCATGTTTAAAACCCTAAAATAAAAACTTTATATCCACGTACCTGTGTGTTATTGTTGTCTGTAACAGATTTTGAGTCATTAAGTCAAAATACTCACCGAATTGTGATATTAATCGACGTTTATCGGTCAGTTAACATGTCGGCGGACATGAGCAGTAGCGTGGTGACATTTGACATGGATCCACCCACCCAGGAAGACAGTAGCCAATAGCTTTGAATTCATAAAACCACACCTATTTTCGGTTGTGACTCAAACTCCCAATGTTAAAAAATGTGTTCAGAAAGGGCATGTTGGTCTCTTTTTTTTTGGTTTGGAAAAGAGCCTCTCTCCTAAAGATTATGTCCATCGTACCCCTGATATACGTTCAGGCTCAACCTATACTCTGAAGAACAGGTGGGTAAAATATGATAAGAGGAGCAACAATACTGGAAACATATGTAGTGCAGGAATGGCTATCTACTAGGTAACTATAGTACACACAAATTGTTGTTGAACGTAAGACAGCAAATGACATTCAACTTTATGAAATTGTATATCGTTTTGCTGGGTGTTACAATAAGATCCGTTGCCCAATCTCAAAGGATAAAGGTAGCAATGATCCATATCGAAAGAGTATAGCTAGATTCTCGTATGATGCTGTTGCTCTCCACGTATAAGTCCACAGCTAGCTGGCTTGGGCATAAACAACCATTACATTACTTTAATCTGGGAACACAGCAGAAGATGCAGAGGCTTATTATAACCCAGATTTGGCCATGATGACTGATTTTTAAAAGCAGGACATTTGGCACGTTATCTGATCTAAGGTTTAAGATTATTGCTCAACTCCTAATCGAGCCTCTGACTAGTCAATGCTTTTACGATTATATCAAATATGTTTGATTTTTGTGACTGGAATCTGGACAAGTCTGTGCCCAATGGCTCATTGCCCACTGCACCTCTACGACTGCAGTTGTAACCGGTGTGCACATCTACAACTGTAATCCATGAACTTCAGCTGACTTTTCCCCAGTTGATTAGGACTTCTAGTGGTTCCCAGCTTTAACTGCTAATCGTTAAGTGACCACAGCAGTCATTATCTGCTCTCCTTTACTTCCTTGTCACCTGATGTAGGTTTATGGCACAAGCGCCAGCTATGCCTGTAAGTGTGAGGATATTCTTACATAATATACTGAAAATATCCCAGGAATGCAAATACTAACCATTTGGATGAAACATTTTGGATACAAAACGCACTGTTGGAGGTTTATTTGGATACTCCTCTGTGAATTCAATGGTGAGCTTGAAGGTTCCTATGGATAAGAAATGACAACAGAATGCTGATCACAATATATGGCTTTAGTATGTACAATATACCAAACTTGATGACATGGAGACACCCAAGGGAAGTTTCACTCTGTTAGCTATTATGCTTTTCCTTATAAGTGTTGTATGAATATTTTGTGAACATGAACCTTCCCATCATCAACACACCAATGACCCGTGGAATACTAACTTAACAATCAAGAGACCAGAAGGGGTGAAACAGATAATGGGGGATATATAGCAAATTGTTCAGACCTAACACAAGGCTTTCTTACAGTATGTGGACCACTATGTGTTGTCTTGTATGAAAACATAGCATAAAACCAATGCAATTACATGAAGATGTGAAAATTTGTCATGGCCAACACAAGGGCGAATCTGTTAGCACCCAGTTGTCAAAAGCTAAAAATAAACAAACAAATAAATAAATAGATAAATAAATAAGGCCAATTGTGTCAGTGGTCACATAGCAAGAAACACTTCATGATAAACCTCATTGGTCTCAGATCAGCATTGCTAGAATTTTTAAAGAGCCCCTACAATTACAGCGCCTGATATTGTTTCTAGATATTTCATTACTCAACCATAACTACTACTACTTTCGGCTGCTCCCGTTAGGGGTCGCCACAGCGGATCATCTGTTTCCATTTCTTCCTGTCTTCTGCATCTTCCTCTGTCACACCAGCCACCTGCATGTCTTCCCTCACCACATCCATAAACCTCCTCTTGGCCTTCCTCTTTTCCTTTTCCCTGGCAGCTCCATATTCAGCATCCATCTCCCAATATACCCAGCATCTCTCCTCCACACACGTCCAAGCCATCTCAATCTTGCCTCTCTTGCTTTGTCTCCAAACCGTCCAACTTGAGCGGTCCCTCTAATATAATCAATCCTAATCCTGTCCTTCTTCGTCACGCCCAGTGAAAATTTTAGCATCTTCAACTCTGCCACCTCCAGCTCCGCCTCCTGTATTTTCGTCAGTGCCACTGTCTCCAAACCATATAACATAGCTGGTCTCACAACCACCTTGTAAACCTTCCCTTTAACTCTTACTGGTACCCTTCTGTCACAAATCACTCCTGACACTCTTCTCCACCCACTCCAACCCTGCCTGCACGCTCTTCTTCACCTCTCTCCTGCACTCCCTGTTACTTTGGACAGTTGACCCCAAGTATTTAAACTCATATGCCTTCATCACCTCCACTCCTTGCATCCTGACCATTCCACTGTCCTCCCTCTCATTCACACATAGGTATTTCGTCTTGCTCCTACTGACTTTCATTCTTCTTCTCTCCAGTATATACCTCCACCTCTCCAGGCTCTCCTCAACCCACTCAACCATAACTACCATATAGCAAAAAGGGATTGCAAAGAGGCACAATTTTTTTTAATTCTATATGACTTTAAATGAATTCCTTATTCCATTATATCCCAATAGTCATTTGCATTAATTAACCAAATTGTGTCTCCTGCTCTTGATTGCACAACTACGTATATGCTGCAGTTGTACTGTAAAGGATACTCCAAATTTTAAGACTGGCACCTCTTTTAAAAACCGATTCAAAATTTTCTGCACATGCCATTGGACTAACAAACTCTTGGGTTTTACCATTCATAAGATGCAGCTCAGCCATGATTCAATATCCCTTAACTGCTTCACAAACAAGCCACTACCTGAAAGGCATCAATCAGAATAACATAACTGCATACGCCGTGTTATATACAATATTCGGCGCCAGCGTCAGACCAAACCAAATCAAACCTCCCCCCTACCTTCATGTTCTTGGCTACGATTTCGTTCATTTGGAATATTGATTTTTACAGTATAGTTATTCTACTAACATTAGTAATGTATTCAGCTTGGTAAGGAGTTATTTCGTCAATCCGGTGAGTAACCTAAACTCATGTAACGTAATTATTCGCAATCAACTCTTAAGTGTTTTTTTTTGCTAGCTGTCCTGCTATTACTAGCTACCTCACCTACCTCACATTCACTAACATGCACACACAGACGGACCAGCTTCCAAAGCAAAGCACAGAGAAACTCGGATTACAACACACACAAAGGGAGTGTGACTTCATTCTCTGATCAGCACACCATTACCTCCATTATCTCTTTACATAGCAAATAGTTGTTTGTTGCTATATTAATGTTTGGAATCTTGCATATAGCACCTTTAACATTCAGATGGACAAAAAAAAGGTGTAGTCTGCAATGTTTTCCAGATGATTGTTGTACTGTACCAAGGTTGAGCAAATGTTTAATAATAACAATACAACTTAGTTGGCACAGGTTATTTGGGAATTAAGGGTTGCAATCACTCAACTTTTGAGAGAACTTACCATCTTCAAAAGGTGTTCCTTCTGGTCTAAAATAAATACGAGAAACACAACAGCTTTTAAATTGCAAAGCTCAATCTTAAAATATCCTACTGCATAGTAGCAAATCTCATACCAATTCACATGAACTACATTGTGAAAACATATAAACCAATTTATTGATTGAACCTCAAGTCCAAAAACATGTATCTATGAATTGACAACTGATTGACAATGCATTCGTCAAACTTTATTTGTTTGTTTGTAATTAAATCAACTGTACTTACCCAAAAATGACAGCATTCCATACCATGATATTGTTCTCTGATGGGGCCCCGCTAACCCCAGCTGGAGGATCTTCTTGCAGCCTGAGAACATACAATCATTAGGGAGCATCTTAAAAGGATCATGAGCACAGGAAAAATGTTTAGAAGTCAAAAGCACCGAATATGACTGTGGACAGAGCAGAGGCTGGTTAGACAGTACCAAGTCTTTAACTATACATTCTAAACGCAGTGTGTTTAAGCGAGGTGTTTGCTATGGTTCATAAGCAAACGAATGAATGAATAAAAACTACAACCAAAGTATCAATACACATGAAGTACCATCTTGAGCACGTCGAAATGTTCAAATGACCCAACAAAGTGTATTAATGACAACTTCGATAAAACACTGGAACTTTATTTATTAAACATTTAATCCCGGAATCCATGGATTTCGCCTTTTAAAAGGATTCAAATAAAGTCAGCACGACACCACGAGCACGTGTGTGGAGAGGTAAAGCCTTTAATGTTCAAATCTGCACAAACCGGGTATTATCGGAGTTCAGAGGACGACACATGCAAGAATATGAAATATCGAGACGGCAAGGAAATGAATGGATCACTCGGGCCTACTGTATGCAAGCAAAGTAGATTAAACCTATGGTGTACGTTTGATATAAAACGTCACAATACACACCAGAGCCAACTATTCGTCCAATAACATTGTGTTCACCTAGCGATACAGATTGGTCCAAGTAGTTGGCGTCAAAACTAAATGTTCAATAAGAACATAACTCGAAATGACGGTTGAGTGTTGGCAAAAATAATTAGCCTTGTGTTAAATGGAATAGCAGACGTTAATAGCATTCCCCACGAATACCTACACCGGCTAACGCTAGCGTAAAACAGACAGCTAACATTAGTTAATGTTGAGAACTTAACGTCATTCTCCATTGTCGATTAAATGTTTCTTATCAAACGTGTTTGTCTTTGTAGTAAAGACAAACACACCATTGGGAGCCACAACAGTAGGTATGTCGGTAGTTAACGCTATACTTTACGCGGTGTAGTTTACACAACGTCAACTGACCCTAGCTTGCTAATGTTAGCTGCGACTCGCTCATTTGTTTTCTCTTTGCTTACCGTTTAAAATCTCTCATTAAACGGCGTCTTGCTGGAGTCGACATTTTCCTCACGCTAAAACCCAAGTCGTTTTCATAAACCTAATCGGGCAATCTGTGAAAGAATACGTTTTGGTGTTATATTTTCTTCAAAACCCAGCCTGCTAGCGGTTGCCAGTTTGTCAAATATTTGGCTGCTTCCAGCGTTCTCAAGCGATATAGGGTGCTACCACCTTAGCCAACAGAGGAGTTTCACCGTCACATACACAAAGTTGCAGCGCATAATAAAAATATATGAACGGAAATAAGAAGCTCAATTACAATTACAATTTAAGAGAGGCTTCCACTTTGAGCAATGATTTTCAGACCGATATGATTTCAAAATAAGACTGTTTTTCAAAACGTATCCCCGTCTCTACACTTGTACCGTTCCAGCAGAAGTTACGTCATGTGTTTAGCACCCTTATCTGGAGGCCGTCAAAGGTTCCTGGGATCGTCCAAATGTTTTCATAAAGGCCTTATTTTCCTGAAGTACATTTTCTTTCTACGTCGCATCAATACTATTTTAACGCTGTATATTCCTTCTCAGAGACAACCAAGAACATGATAAAACCAATGGAAATACGAGTTGTCAACGATTAGGGTTTTTTTTCTACTTCTAGGGGGACATATTGTAGTATTTTGCAGGCACATTGGATGACCACTAGATGGTGATTATTTGCAGAGTATAGCAAAAAAAACCCAACACCGGCCAAATTGAGTAGCCCGAGTAACATTATTATTTTGTCGATACTTGATATTAACTAGAATTGACAGAAGTACAAAAAGCAAAACAAAAAAAACATTTTTTTTCTTCGCGCTAACAGTATAAGTTTACCTACTACTGCAGTGTATATGTCAGTCCCATATGGTCTAGCGGTTAGGATTCCTGGTTTTCACCCAGGCGGCCCGGGTTCGACTCCCGGTATGGGAACTAAGATTTTTCCCATCCTACTGTACATTGATAACACGCATTAATCAACATCAGTCATAATCAATTACAGAATAGCTACTAATAAAGGTCAGCCATACTTAGAAATTATTACTACGTAGAACTTAACAAGACGACTGACTAGGAAAACCTGATGGTCATTAGTTCCACAACAACCAGGCCCCGCCCGGTACGAAGCCGCCCATCACACAGAACGTCTGCAAGTACCCTTAGGTTATTACTGTAGCCATGCAACAGACAGTCCAACAATAACCCGGTCCATCATCGCTTGCATTTTCCATCGGGGTAGCGGCAGCTGTCAAGAGATAATGTTAAATTAAAGAACCTGTGAACTGCCCTATTTGTCTTGACTTTTCTGGCTCGCCTTCCAGTAACAGCAAAACTCTAGCCAATCATTTCCCAGGAAAATGTGACTGCTAGGAATTCCCCGAGCATCAGCGCTAGTCGAAGGGGAAAAGTACAGCCTTCTGTCAGGCACACGAAAAGTGCGGGGTAGTTGGCCAATGGATTGCGCTATGGTGTCCATGTCTCTGACTCACGGTAAAGAGGGACCAAGGATTGATTTTGTACACATCTAAAAATGCGGACGTGTTTCGCGACGACAGCCGCTTCCACGCATTAAGCGAGCGAACGCACTTGATGTCAACTTATACGCGGGTGAGTCCACATAGACATCTTGTCATTTTTAAACATTTGGCAGACATTGTGTTCTTTCACATTCGCAGGGCACATTATATGAACTTCATGAATAATTCATTTCCGGGTTGGGGGCGTTAAAGTAAAACATTTTTATTCATGGGCCTTTATTGATTTTTTTTTTACGATTAGCCTACTCTTATCAAGAAATTGGAACCCAAATATGGGCAGCAACATTTAGAATGGCAAAGTAATTTGTTTTAGCCTTCTTCTAGTATGAGATAACTCGCAGAAAAGTTTGACGGTGTCACGACTCGGTATCACTAAACTCATGATGTGAACAGTCTGCTACGCTCCCTCCTGCACAGCCTTGCTCTTGCTACGGTGGCGCCACCACGGATGGCATGTGACAGAATTACTGTGTGAATTCAGTGGCATCTTGTGTGTGTGTGTGTGTGTGTGTGTGTGTGTGTGTGTGTGTGTGTGTGTGTGTGTGTGTGTGTGTGTGTGTGTGTGTGTGTGTTGAATGCTACTGGCCATTTAAATCTAGACAATGTTTTAATATGATCTTTTCATACTTCCAAACTTGTGCAAGATTGTACACAGGCTGTTGTTATTTATGAAAACACTGTTGTTTTATGCTTTGGGGAGAGAGCTGATTGTATTCACAGATGTCAACAGATGTTTTAGGTTTGAGAAAAATCATTAAGGAATGTATAGTGGTATTCATCTTTTTCTAAGATTCTACTGGAGTTGGGCAATATATCAATATGATATCTATATTTTGATATGAGACTAGATATTGTTAGGGATTGTGGGTACGGTAATATGTTGTCCTTCCCTTGGTCTTAAAGACAGTGTTACAGTAAAGTGATGCAACCCTCTGAGCTTTTTAGACTGTTTTAGCTGAGTGAAATGACCAATGAATGCCTCTGCCTGCCTGGTCATCATATCCGCATTACTAATACAACCACATACCACATATCCAGATGATCTGGTGCAACTTTCTGTGATTTCCTCACCTGGATTGAGCATGCATAAAGGCACATACCACATAATGGCCGTTTCTCAAAATTTAATTGCATGTAAATATCTTTATGAAAGCACCAGTAGTCATCCCCAAATTATCGCCACATTATCCATATGGAGGTATTTGGTCAAAAATGTTATGATATTTGTTTTTGTCAATATTGCCCATGCATCTGCTATTGCATGTGATCGTTGCCCTCACGTCTATAAATATATGCCTACAATGTTTAACAAAATAGTGTTCTCTCAAATAGTTGATAAACCCTTTTCTGTGGTGAGTCTAAATGTTTGCCAGATGTTTACATTTTTGGGTGAAGATGCTTGTCTCATGGGATGCACAAAAAGACTCTGATTGGTGGACTGTGGTGGCCATGACGCAGTGAGAAGGGGAGAAGTGTAGGGGCTTTTGCCTGTCCAGCCCAATAGAGACAAGACCAGCTGAACCCGTGGACCCTTTACTACCCCCCCTTCTTCCTTTCTCACACACCACTCCAGAGGCAGACAGATAATTGGAAACTTCACTGAAACCAATTATCTAGGCTAAGAGCTTTTAACTAACTAACTAACTAACAACTATATGTATATATATATATATATATATATATATATATATATACTGCTCAAAAAAATAAAGGGAACACCTAAAAACACAATATAGACCTCGATGAATGAAATATTTCAGCTGAAAATCTTAGTCATTAGACAGAGGAATGTGTTTAGAGCAAAATAACCTAAGAATGATCAATGGAAATCAAAATCATTAGCCCATTAAGGTCTGGATTCAGAATCATACTCAAAATCAAAGTGGAAAATGAGAACATAGGCTGATCCAACTTCTGTGGAAATTCTTCAAGACGATTCAAAATGAGGCTCAGTAGTGTGTGTGGCCTCCACGTGCCTGTATGCACTCCCTACAACGTCTGGGCATGCTCCTGATGAGACGACGGATGGTCTCCTGAGGGATCTCCTCCCAGACCTGGATCAGGGCATCGGTCAACTCCTGGACAGTCTGTGGTGCGACATCGCGTTGGCGGATGGTACGAGACATGATGTCCCAGAGGTGCTCGATTGGATTCAGGTCTGGGGAACGTGCAGGCCAGTCCATAGCATCAATGCCCTCGACATACAGGAACTGCTGACACACTCTGGCCACATGAGGACGAGCATTGTCATGCATGAGCAGGAACCCAGGGCCCACTGCACCAGCATATGGTCTGACAATGGGTCTGAGGATCTCATCCCGGTACCTAATGGCAGTCACGGTACCTCTGGCTAGCACGTAGAGGTCTGTGCGGCCCTCCAAGGATATGCCTCCCCAGACCATCACTGACCCACCGCCAAACTGGTCATGCTGGAGGATGTTGCAGGCAGCAGAACGTTCTCCACAGCGTCTCCAGACTCTCTCACGTCTGTCACATGTGTTTAGTGTGAACCTGCTCTCATCTGAAGAGCACAGGGCGCCAATGGCGAATCTGCCAACCAAGATGTTCTCTGGCAAAGGTCAATCGGGCTGCACGGTGTTGGGCTGTGAGCACAGGCCCCAATTGTGGACGTCGGGCCCTCATACCATCCTCATGCATTCTGTTTCTCACTGTTTGAGCAGAAACCTGCACATTAGTGGCCTGTTGAAGGTCGTTTTGTAGGGCTCCGGCAGTGCTCCTCCTGTTCCTCCTTGCACAAAGGACCAGATAGCGGTCCTGCTGCGGGGTTGTTGTCCTCCTGCGGCCCCCTCCACGTCTCCTGGTGTACTGGCCTGTCTCCTGGTACCTCCTCCATGCTCTGGACACTGTGCTGGGAGACACATCAAATCTTCTTGCCACAGCACGCATTGATGTGCCATCCTGGATGAGCTGCACTACCTGAGCAACTTCTGTAGGTTGCAGATACCGCCTCATGCCACCTCTAGTGGTGAGGGCACTTGCAAAATGAAAAACTAACCAAAGATCGGCCAGAAAAGATGAGGACAGGCAAATGGTCTGTGGCCACCACCTGCAAATCCATTCCTTTTATAGGGGTTGTCTTGCAAATTGTCTAATTTCCACCTGGTGGAAATTAGACAATTTACCAACAGGTGAAATTGAGTCACAAATCAGTGTTGCTTCCTAACTGGACAGGTTGATATCTCAAAAGTGTGATTGACTTGGAGCTACATTGCATTGCTTATGTGTTCCCTTTATTTTTTTGAGCAGTGTATATATATATATATATATATATATATATATATATATGTCTGCAGTGCAGGGTTTGTCTTGCTTAAACACTCGCATTAGGAGCATCGGCACATTTCCTTTATTTCATAGTTGCTTTATAGTCACAGATGGTTAACCCTCTCTGATTGAACCTCTAAGAGGAAGGAGCCCCCTGAGAGAAGGTATTTTGAAAGATAAAGCCTGTATGAGCAGTGCAGAATGAGTATACATGTAATATCATATGGTTGCTGTAGATTTGCATGTGTTTGTGCACACTGGGAACAGAAAACTGTGGTAGAGGCTAATGAAATTCCTGGTACTTATCGTGTGACAGTGATGTCACCATCAGCAGTCTGAGCAGCTGAGGAGTGTGACGATGACCACAGACAATGGAGAGCATTGCTGTGCTGTGCTCCACTTATTGGTGAGGGCTCCTATCAATGTCCAGACCTCAGGCTGAGGCTCTTCTTACATTGCTTTGGATCCATCCAGCTGCCCTAATGGCCTTCTGGATATTGATTTGACTGCACAAGAAGAAGGACTGAGCTTTTATGCTGTGAAGGGAGCACCACTTGAACTTCACAATGGAAAAACAGCTTTCATAGTGGCCTTGCAAGAGACAAGTGAAGGAATAAAAGGGCAGTTTTCTTTTTCAAGTATGCTATCACCCCCCCCCCCCAAAGAATAGCTTAACTTCCTCGTTTCTCAACTGTAATGAGATTTTGGAATATTGACAAGTGATGTGACATTTTTGTATTGATGACACATCGGTGTATTTGCAAAAAGATGGTTGCCTTTTGGTTAAATGATGCTGTTAACCCTGTAGTTTAAACTGGCCACATGTGGACATCCTTTAGCTAGCTTGGAAAGAGCATTGCATTGTGTTTTGGGCTGAAAGAGCCATATAACATCGGTTTTCCACCTGGCCCACTCTTTTCTGTGTCAGTTAGTATAATTTGGCACCTTATAAATAACCACAAGATGGCAATGTTCATATGCTCTGAATGAGGTGACTGAAATGTCAATGAGTTGCTTAAATGAAGGAACAGACCTGTGAAAAAAGAAACAAAATGAACTTCTCCTTTATTTTAGCTAATATCTATCTGTGCCTGTTTCTTTTGAAACACAGTAGGGGAACTGCTTTTTGTAAACTTCCTTATTTTTGTGCGACTGTTTCAACACCCCAAAGCCCTGTCACCTAAGTTTCACGTCCTTAGATGTCTTTGATCGGTAGGCTGCAGCACTGAAGCCTTGGTACTAGAGAGGACGTAATGTAGAAAAGAGAGACAAGGGAAATTCCACTTGTAACCTCATTCCGTCTCAGTGCTGCCGCTCACATTCACAAGCATGTGACTTGCACACTTCATCCACCTGTAGCCTCAGTTTCTCCATAAATCTACTTTCTGTGTTGCAGTGACGCAGACCCCAGTGTGCTGGTGAAGTCACTTGTTTCGGCCTTCATTAGAACTGATTGTTAGAAACACCCTTTGTGTTCTTTGGTACTTTTGCTGTGATGTCATTTTTATTGTAGATATTATTTTTGGTGAAACTCGCCATACTGAAAGGACCAAATCAAACATTCGCATTGGCTCACATTGAGGATCAGTTTTGTATTGTATCTACTCCAGTGGCAATGTTGAAATCTTAAAATTAGCTTTTGGGAACAATTTAGTGTGCAGACCTTGCTCCTTCATTCCAGTTTTGCAATTTTTGTTTTGCACCTTAATATTTTTTTGGATGTGCGTATACTTGGTTGAAACCACATCACTCACGTATACTAATGATGACCGTTAAGGAACATTCTGATTTGTAGGTAATGAGAATAGTAGTTCCATTGTTTATCAGACAGGTATTTGTGTTTAGAATTTTTGGCTTGGGTTATATTGAGTTATGTTTTTGGCTTTGGTGCAAATCACCTTACAAAATAGCAGCTCTTCGCAGAAAGAAAAACAAGTGCCTCTGTCAGATCCATGAGTATAATGATCTCAGTGCCAGCAAGGTTATTCATGTTTTGGGAAAGTTTTTTAATTTGTTTCACTTTAGCCGGTGTTGCTTTGTTTTAAGCAGCCAGCGCTCTCTCAAAGAAAGTAAGTGACCCTTCCTAATGTCAGTCTCAGCAAAATGAAGCAGTTGCAACAATATCTTAACCATAACAGTTTTCAGTTCGCAGCATTTCATCCAGTCCACGGTGAAGGATCCCTCTCTGCCATCACCATCAGTAAGCTTTGTCATAAATACCCGAGTGACATACTGTACCCCGCAGGGCATGATATCTGAATAATTTAAATACATACATACAATAGGCTTTATATTAACAATATGCTTTGCAAGCCTTCAGAAAATTGTATAAATGAGCCTTGGACAAACTAGGGATATTTGCTAGTACACTGCTGGCTGTTGGTGAGTACACTGGGGTCGATGTACATATATACCACAATCTGTTAGTGTAAATACTTCATAGCTTCATAGTAACGTTGGTCCTGGGTGTCAGAGAGGGAAATGATTCCTGCTGCTTCTTGACTGCTGGTAGCTTATTATGCCCACAGAGGTGTGATGTGGACCATCTGGATTGTTGGCCTTGCTGTGTGTTTTCAGTGTTAAACGACTTGCTCTGTGTGTGTGTGTGTGTGTGTGTGTGTGTGTGTGTGTGTGTGTGTGTGTGTGTGTGTGTGTGTGTGTGTGTGTGTGTGTGTACAATGAAAGCAAGATAAATCATGTCAGTTTTTCCCTACTTTTTTTTTTATTGTAACCTATAAAAATAAAGTGAAAAATAATCAGATACATTTTAGGGGAAAAAAAACAATTATATGCTTGCATAAGTGTGCACACCTCTAAACTAGTACTTATTTTATTACAGTACTCAGTCTTTTTGTCTCTCGATTTGGCAACATTTTCCCACTCCTCCTTGCAAAAATGTTGTAGAGCCGTCAAATTGAGAGGGCATCTCCTGTGCACAGCCCTTTTCAGGTCACCCCATGGATTTTAAATTGGATTCAGTTCTGGACTCTGGCCGGGCCGTCCCAAAACGTTGATCTTCTTTTGGTGAAGCCGTTCCTTTGTTGATTTGGATGTATGCTTGGGTTTGTTGTTGTGCTGAAAGGTGAAATTCATTTTCATCTTCCTAGCAGATGGCTGAAGGTTTTATGCCAAAATCGGCTGGTAGTTGAAGCTAGTAATGAGTCCCTCCACCTTAAGTAAAGCCCCAGTTCCAGCTAAAGAAAAGCAGCCCCAAAGCCTGATGCTGCCACTACCATGCTTCACCGTGGGTATGGTGATCTTTTGGTGATGTGCTGTGTTGTTTTTGTACCAAACATACCTTTTGAAATTATGGCCAAAAAGTTCAACCTTGGTCTTATCAGACCATAACACATTTTTCCACATGGTTTTGGGAGACTGGGTGTAGCTTTTTGCAAAATTTAGCCAGGCTTGGATGTTTTTTTCATGTGAAGAGGCTCTTTTTATTTTGTTTTGTTTTATTTTACTTTTAGGATTTCTTGCCATCTTACCCCATAGCCCAGACATGTGAAGAATACAGGAGGTTGTTGTCACATGTAGGGACCAACCAGTTCTTACCAGAATGTCCTGCAGCTGCTTTAATGTTCCTGTAGGCCTCTTGGCGGCCTCCCTGACCAGTTTTCTCCTTGTCTTCTCATCAATTTTAGAGGGACGTCCTGTTCTTGGTAAAGTCACTGCTGTGCCATATTTTCTCCACTCATTGATGATTGTCTTCACTGTGTTCCATGGTGTATCTAATGCCTTGGAAAATCTCTTGTACCCCTCTCCTGATCGATACCTTTCAACAATGAGATCCCTTTCATGCTTTTTAAGATCTTTGTGGACCAGTTGGATGCAAATAAGAAGATGTCAGGGAAATCCAACAGGGACAGCTGAACTTTATTTGGGTTCAATCACAGTCACTTTAATTGATGGCAGGTGTAAACTAACTGCTATTTAACATGAGTTTGAATGTGACTGGTTAATTCAGAACACAGCCACATCCCCAATTATAAAAGGGTATGCACACTTACTTATGCAACCAGGTTATTGTAAGTTTTTTTTTATCCTACAATGCTTCTGATTGTTTTCCCACTTTATTTTAATAGGTTTCAATTTCAATTTAAAAAAAGTGGAAACAGTTCTGACATGATTTATCTTGGTTTAATTTTTTTACATTACAAAAATCCTGTCATTTTAACAGGGGTGTGTTGACTTTCTATATCCACTGTATTTGTCAGCTGTAGGCCTTATCCAAGGAACCTTACTTTGACATCTGCTAAGATAAGCCCTGCTTATCTAAAAAAAAAAAAAAAAAAAAAAAAAAAAACTGTGCACTGCTTTAAACCAAGGAGTTACGTTGCTTGCTTGGTTGGATGACTGTGCTGGTCAAACCGCTCATAAGATATATTAATAACATGCATGTGTCTGACTTTCTGGATTTGTCAGTGTAGCAAGTGACGATGAACTGAAGAGCTAGTTGGTCATGTATGATTTTTGGTTTAAGAATTATGGTAAGCGAATCATTCTCTGTTAAAAGGGAATGATGCAGCTCTACATTATCCTGCAGTATTTTGCATTGTCTGCCATGGTCTGTGATGTTAAGCATCTACTTGGGCTAGGCGATGTTGACAAAATCAAATTTCGCAATTTTTTTTCATACCTTGATGTAATAAATGTGACAACATTTTGGGGATAATTATTGGTGCTTTCATAAGATATTTACTGTAGACGTGTATTTTTAACCTTCATTATAATTATATCATAGTTATAATGAAGGGTATAATTATTACGAAGGGCTTTCCTTCAGACAGGAAGGCACCACGTTCTGAGTACCTCGCTGCATATGTGCTTACTTACTATGAACCTTATTGTGTTATCTGTCACTTGATAATTACTTCCTAGAGGACTTTTTCTCTCTCATCGTCTTGTGAGATAATCACCTTTTCTATATGCTAACTACTCTTGTTGATGCAATGAGCACCATTCTATGTCTCAAGCCAAACCTGATGGTGTTTTTTAAAAACTTTTATTTTCTGATTTTGAAGTTATTGTAATACATGAATAACCAAATAAAAAAAAAATATGTAGAACCCCCCCCTCCCCCAAGGCTGAAGAAGGAGAAAAAAAGGACTATGCAAGGACTTCTTATTCCAATTCCACATGATAACTATGTTTTTGAAGCCAGTATAAAAGTATACACATACATCCGTGTAAATATTGTAGTTACAACCAGGTAAAAAGTATATTCAATGAAAGAGAAAACCTTCAAAAGGTCTGAGGACTCCAGGTCAACGGAAAGTTTTTGCGGGTTTTACATATTTTATATCGAAGCGTTTCTAAAGGTAGACAGGACAGCACCTCCCTTAACCACTGCAAAAATGATGGGGCTTTATTTGATTTCCAGTTAAAAAGAATAAGTCTGTGAGCTAGCAATGAAGCAAATGCTGGAGCATTCGCCTGCAAAGTTATGACCTTACAGGGGGTGGTATTTAAAGATGGCTGTGTGAAAATCAGGGGTTATGGTCTGTTTACAGATAATGCGAGAATACATCAAATATATGTCCCCAGTAACTGTTGAGAGAGGGTCATGCCCAGAACATTTGTCCCACTGAGGCTGGACTGTGGCTGCACCTCAGTATTTGCTACTGGAAAAAGCCCGCTAGCATGCTTTAATCCAAAATGCCTCCTAGACTGTAAAACCTGATGGTAACTAATGTAAATTCATTAACGTTGTTTTCATATTGCTGTTGGAGCCAGTAAGTCTATCATGCTATCATGAATGAAATTGATACAACCCAGTGAATTTAAATTACATCCTATGTAGATTACTCTTCACTATATAAAAAGAATTGCTCCTTTACATTCGAGTAGCCAGTCCATCAGAACTACTGTACGCCACTGGTCTCCCCGTGCCCACAGTTGCAAGATTACAGCGAACTGAAGTGTTCACTCTCCAAGTGCCGACTTTGAGAATTTATTTTGCAGTAGGAAAACTAAATTCCACAGAATTTACATTCAAAAATAGTTAAAAAAAAGATCATTAGTAATGTGGATATGATAACCAAGCAGGCAGAGACATTCATTGTTCATTTCACTCGGTTAAAACAGTCTAATAAGATCAGAAGGTTGTATCACTTTACTGCAATGCAGCCTTAAAGACCAGGAAGGACAACATATAAGTTATATCACAATAGCCAAAATCCCAGATGATATCTAGTCTCATGTCACGATATCGATATCATGTAATACTCTGTGCCCCTGACCAAGGCAATGGAAAGAAGAACTGGAGTTGATCCCCGGGTGCTGCAGCTGCCCACTGCTCCTATACAATAGGATGGCTTAAATGCAGAGAACACATTCATTGTAAGAATAAAATTCGTTGTACGAATACAATGTCGAATAAAGTGGCTTTCGTATATTCTTTCATATTGCCCAGCTCTAGCATCTACACACTAGTTCTGTATGGTTGTAGTCATGCTCAGTCAGCGCTGCAAGTGGTCTCAGACTCTGGCTCAGCCCAGGATGGTCACTGTCTGAGGATGCCAGTGTTTTCACAGTACCCTTAGTTGTGTAAACCCCCTTAACAAGTTCTGTCTGGCAATATTAGATAGTGTAAGAATCAAGCCAACCAGACGCGATTGTCTGTTTCTGTTGTAAGAACACTGCACCAGCTGAGATTACCCTCACCCATCTGGCAGAGTTTTACATCTAAGCACTGGTCCAGTATTTAGATATCCTTTCCTTGGTAGCTTTCATCACCACCTCTGTGTCCCTGAAGCCTTTTGAGTGTTTTTTTCTGTTAATCTCAGTAGGGTTAATTAGAATGGCTAGATGCCCTTTCATTGGCTTTAATCCCTGTCTCTTGTGGGGTGCCCATTATTCCTGTGAACTGGCTTCTCAAATTAAGTCCTCCTTGTCAAAGAAAGAAAGTTGAATCAGTTCATCTGGACACAACGTTTATTGAGAGAAACATTTCATCACTCATCTCAAACAAGTGTTTCTCCCTATGCACATCATCATCTTTGAAAGAGTGGCCACTGGCCTGTGGATGGATGTAGATTGCGGAGTCCTGGCCTGACATGTTAGCTCGTCTGTGTTTTGCCATCCTCTTGGCCAGAGTCTGTTTGGTTTCCCCAATGTACAAGTCACGGCAATCCTCCTGGCACTTAACAGCATATACTATATTGCTGTGTTTGTGCCAGGGGACCCGATCCTATGCTAGTTTGAACGGGGAGTCAAAGAGGCCATCTATGTGAAGAGGGAATGACAATCCCTGAACCGAGTCGGGGGACTAAGAGTACATCTGTCGCCATTTTCAGTGCTGTGATTGCAACCATTCCCCAGTGGTGGAGGAGGACATGCATGTTGCGGAAAACAAGTTCAGAACTATAATTCAATTTTTGGGATTTTGCATGCACTTGTGGGAACCTTGGTTAAGAAAAAGTATTAATGATATGTTCGGAGGAGGTGAAACGTTCAGGAAAGGTGGGAAGCGGTCCAGATTAAATTTTGGAGGTTTGCTTTCACAGCAAATGTTTAGCCTTCTATCAAAGTTATATTTCTCTGCATTGCTATGGGTTTCATTGTTTTGATGATCGGTACTGTTGTTAAAGTTCAGGGGCAGGGTTCTTTGTGCCTGGCGCTACTTGCTGCTATATTAATTATGTCAAACCGATTCATATTTATATATTAAAGTTTATTTACACATGGACATTGTAACTCTAGTTAATGCTCACGGCAATTTGTATATGAAACTGATGGTTGGTTTCGGTCATTATGCCACTATATTGTTTATAAGGGTGGGGATACCAGCAGTCAGCTGAGACTGAAAACGTCACTTAGATGAGTGAAGAAACATTTCTCTCAATAAACATTGTGTCTAAATGAACTGATTCGACTTTCTTTCCTTGAGTTTCTTACCTTGATTATTGAGCATGCATAAAGACAAGGCCTCCTTGTATTCTGAGTAAGTGGGAGCAGCCATCAGCTGACCTTCAAGCAATATCAATGGTTGCCTTACGGTCCTCCAAAGATTCCCATTTCTCAAATCCTCAAGGTTAAGATTTCGTTTTGTAAAGCTGTTCACCAGTGTCTCTATGAGCCCTTGAGTCAGTGGTATTCAGATTGAGTGATCTCAGCTGTCAACTGAAAAAAAAAAAGGGATACAGAGATGAAGTGGGTCAGAGGATTGGAGGCTGGAAAAACATTAGAAACGCAGTAAGCACTAAACTACATAATGATAGTTTGACTTTGACCCATACCAAACTTTGACCCACAATTTTAGCTTTCAGGCCTAGATAATCACTTGGCTATGCATGGATTTTTTGATCTGGTAGCATTGTAGCATTTATAACCAATTAAATTACTTAACTAACCTGCTACAAGCATAAATGCTGCCAGACTTAGACTAGGTGTTTTCTGGGGCTGCCTGGACAGCTGAGTTTATTACAGTATAATGCAAGGCAAAATGTGATTCACCCGTTTCAACATAAGGGATTTAAGGATAGAAAGGAAAGCAGAGTAAAATCAGTTTATGTGGGTTCTTCTGCTTTCATACTTTTCATTCATTCAGACCCGAACCACACCAGTTTCTTGATGCAAAGTATTGCTGTACTCTGCCTTTTTATTATGGACATTCTACAGAAAACAGCGACTTTGTGGCTTTGCTCTATTGTGAGTGTTGGCCGTTTTTTTTCTTATGGTTGCAAAGGAAAGGTGTGTCCCTTCAGTATGTCAGCAGGTCACATGACTATGGCCTCTTACGTCAAGGCTGATTTGCTATAGTTAATACACCATTATGGTGATAAGGCAAGAACATGCACTGTAATAATGACCCATACTAAACTTTGACCCACAAAGTTTAGTATGGATTTTTTTGAGTTTGTTCATTGTGGGCTGGATGTAATTTTACCCCAGTGATATGTTTAATTTAAAACACAAGCATCTTTATTTTTATTGTCCCTCCTCAGAACTTGGATTTAATGTGTTGTGTGAATCTGTGTGAAGTTCTGTATCATATTACAGAAGATAATGGGGGAAGGTTATGAAGTCTTATGAGAGAATAACTGCAAATAGGTTTCATTTGCTGTGTTAATGTGAAAATCTGCCATAAAATGGCACTGGTGGGTCTTTTATGATCCTCAGCAGTTTATCCTAAATTTGAGGTTGTCAACATGTCTTTCTCACAGCTATAAAAAGAGACCAAAGGCTCAGTTGCTTGTCGTAATCAAACAACTCTTTTAATAAGCTTCTCCGTTGATAAGCAATGGAAGGCCAATGTTGACGGCTATTTTCTTGGGCTATAGGAATATTTCTTGGTTTCAGAAGCGTGAGTATTACTTTAAATATGATGTGCAAGCTCCAATTCCATTCATAGTCAATGGACCAGCCCCAGAAAAGAGCATTGTAAAAATAACATGTTTTAGCAATTTTCTTATAAAAATTTGATGTAATGTCTGTGTCAGGTGAGTAATTACAGCATGTCAAAATAATTAAAAATGAATTCAGTTGTCTCAACTCATGTAAATCGGTGACCTAATGAAAGAAAAGAAGCCTTTAATGGTATTGTTTTTTTGAAGTAATGCCATAAAGCCTTACTAATCCAGACTTAAGAGAGTTGAATTTGTTTGTTAATCAGAATCAGAATCAGAAATATTGGGTATCCATTTAATCAATTTAAATGGAGCAAATACCAGCAGAGGTCTACTTTAAGACCAAAATGACTGGGCCCTGCTGACAGTTTCAGCTTCACATCATTTTTTTTTTTGAAGATGTATTTGCTTTTTTTCTTTCTCCTTTTCAGCAGACTGAAGGCAAGGCAAGGCAAATTTATTTGTATAGCACATTTCAGCAACACGGCAATTTAATGTGCTTTACATAAAACATAAAAGCATTAAGACAATTTAAAAGCAACATTAAGCAAGAAAAAGGCATTTAAATACAAATAAAAAGAAAAAAAGCTAAGAGATAAAACAGGAGATTAAAAGTTACAGTACAATGTAAGATGATAATCAGAAGTTTCAAATTTGGTTTAATAAAAGGCAGCGGTAAACAGGAAGGTCTTCAGCCTTGATTTAAAAGAACAGAGAGTTTCAGCAGACCTGCAGTTTTCTGGGAGTGTGTTCCAGATATGTGGTGCATAAAAACTGAAAGCTGGTTCTCCATGTTTAGTTTTAACTTTGGGTACAGAAAGCAGACCTGTCTCAGACAATCTGAGAGGTCTGGATGGTTCATAGCCTAGCAGAAAATCGGAAATGTATTTTTAGCCTTAAACCCTTCAGTGCTTTATAAACCAAGAGCAGTAATTTAAAATCAGTTCTTTGACAGACAGGAAGCCAGTCTACAGACCTCAGAACTGGAGTGATGTGATCCACTTTTTTGGTCTTAGTAAGGACTTGAGCAGCAGCATTCTGTATCAGCTGCAGCTGTTTGATAATTTTTTTGTTTTTGTTTTTTTAAAGACCTGTAAAGATGCCATAGCAGTAGCCGAGTCGACTACTGGGCAAGTTTCTCCAAATCCTGCTGAGACATAAATCTTTAATTCTTGACATATTCTTCAGGTGATGCTATGCTGACTTTGTAATTAACTTATTGTAGCTATTGAAATTCAGGTCTGATTCCATGACTTCACCAAGATTTCTGGTTTGGCTTGTGATTTTTGACATTACCAATTGTAGTTGTGCACTGAATTTTAATCATTCTCACTTGGCTCCAAAAACAATTACTTCAGTTGTATCTTTGTTTAATTGAAGAAAATTCTGAGACATTCAATCATTGATTTGCTCAATGCCCTTACTCAGCACTTGTATGGGATTATAGTCCCCTGGTGATATGGTTATGTTAGTCTGTGTGTCAGCTGCATAATTATAGTAATATATATATATATATATATATATATATATATATATATATATATATATATATTATTTTGTTTTCCATACTCTGAACTAGTGGGAGCATATGGATGTTAAGCAGAAGAGGTCCCAGCATGGAGCCTTGGGGAACTCCACAGGTCATTTTTGTCTGCTTAGATTTGCAATTACCTATAGATATAAAGTAGTCCCTGTCTTTTATGTAGGATCTAAACCAGTTTAGTGCTGTGCCAGAAAGTCCCACCCAGTTTTCCAGTCAGTCCAGTAATATGTTATAGTTGACTTTGTCAAACGCAGCACTGAGATCCAATAATACTAGGACTGAGATTCTGCCACTGTCTGCAAGAGCAGTCTCAGTGCTGTCATGTGGTTGAAATCCTGACTGGAAGACATCAAAGCAGTTGTTTAGTGCCAAGAAGTATTCCAGCTGCAGGAAAATGGCTTTTTCCAATGATTTTACTTAGAAATTGGAAGAAATGGAAGATTTGAAGAATCTTTGTAATTTTGACAACTCAAGCCAGTAGGTTTCCAACATGGGAAAAAAAACCAAAAAAAAAAAACACAAAACACTAACTTCAGCACTTAGTCAAGGTTTGCACAGTTTTAATTATAAATGAGGGAAAATATTGGTTGTACAAACATATTTTAATGTGACTATATTCTGTTCAATGTCACAGTTAGAATTAGCTTGTTAAGTCAATCAAAAGCATATCAATTACAAATTAGGCTGTACAGGGAAGGTATTTGAATTGATGCCACTGCTCACTTTAAAATTTGAAATTAATTTAAGACCAGTAGGGTAGTTAGTATTATTTCCACAATACTATAAGTAACTTTGGGCTTTTTTTTTTCTTGCTGTGCTGTATGTGGCTTACAGTTAAATGTCAGTATGGGAGCATTTTGCATATTTCAGGCAGCTAGCTGATGATCTTATCCTCTTTCTGTGACTTTCAATCAGTGAGCCAGTAGGTATCGTTCAGTGTCTTGCTTGAGGACACCTCAACAGAGCAAACAGTTTTCAGATGCAAAGCACCTCGTGAACCTGGTTTCTAATTCACTCGCTCACAAACTCACATCAGTCTCATGTTTGGCTGTACAATCTGCCTATCTCCATGGATTTTGGAGGGCAGCGGTTGAGTGTGTACATCTTAGAATACATTCTGTTTTAAGGCAATATTTTGTTGTTGTTGTTTATAGATATTGTGATTTGCTTTTATTTAACATCTCAATACTCATTGATTAGAAAATTGAAAAAAAAATTTTTTTCTGTACCCTCAACACTATTCCCTCTTATGGCAGGTGCACATTCCACAATTTTAATGCTGATGTACCTGTCCCAAACAAGTTTTTTTTTTTTAGATTTACAACAAATCTTCAGATTTAAGTCAGATTTTCTCTCATGCTCATTACTGTCACTCTTACAGTTTCATGCATGTATGAAGTTATTGGCACAAAATTTTGTAGTGTGAGCATATCTGAGGTCAGCAATGTGCAATAGCCAGAAAGAGAATGGGAGGAAACATTAACTACTCAATTGAAAATGTGCATTCAATACTAGGCCAACTGCAAACTCAAGACGATAATCCCGTATTGTTCTGTTCACAACAAAGTCACACAATAGTTGTCTATGACACTATGTGTCCTTGTTGATGGACACAATGGCCGTTGTGGAGTTAAAACCTGGGAACATTTGCTCTGCAGTCTCTTTATAGCCACTAGGCCACTCGATGTCAACATAGCTGCCAAAAGGACAATGCTATCTGACTTGGATACTGACTGAGAGTGGAATTAATGCACCCTTTAGTATCCGTTAACACCGCCGGAGAGAGTTGTGACACGCTCTCATAGCCAGTCACAAGCTCAGGGTTCTCTCATTTGTTTATTAGCTCTCCATAACATACTTTCTGCTGCCTGGGAGAGCCAGTTATCACCACACATTATGATATGGATGTTTACACACAATCCAAAAAAGCCAGGTTGATAGCTTTAGAAGAAACATACCGAAAATTTACAGAAGTTCTCCACAACTATAAAAATAAGCTTGCTGTTTACCGTCACTGTTGTAAACTGTCATCAGCAGAGAGCAATTTTTTTTTCCATTCACGTCTAGTATTTGATTGGCTCTTGTCTCAATGCAAGTAGTCTGTGTTAATGCATTCATGGCCGGGGGGGGGGGTGATTTCCATCTCTCTTTTTTGAGATTAACAATAACCCAACGAGAGGCCAAGGAAACAATGGTATTAACTGAAAGATTAGGGTAATGGACCTAACTTTTTCAGGAACTGTTTGATAGTGGTCATATAGTTTGCCTAGTGAGATCAGTCTCATCCACACACTTTTCTGTTAAACACACACACACACACACACACACACACACACACACACACACACACACACACACACACACACACACACACACACACACAGCGTTCAATGCATAAATGAAAGCTAATTGATAAATCCCCATTTACAGGAATGTGATGATGCTGAAACTCTCCAGGAAGCTCCAACAACTGCCCTGTAACTGATTATCTTTGACACAGACATTGGGCCTCATTCATCAGTTGTTCATACCTACAAACTTTGTTCTTACACACCCATGGAATTTTTTTTAGCCCTCGAGATGGTGTGACTGTCAAAAGCAAAGCCTGATGGTTATTTGTAATAATTTGTAATGCATACAATTTGTTTGCATTTTGGTATGTGTTTAAATGCCCTGGAATTTGTAGTATTACAGTGCATTAGGATTTCTGGCTTATATCCCAGGAACTGAACTGATGCCTCTGTGCACCATGCATACAGGGGAATTGATGAATAGACTTTATTTGGTGTAACTTTGCCCCTCATAGCAAGGTTGATAAAAAATGCATTTATATGCTATGCTGAATTTGATCTCACCCTGGTCATGCAGAATTAATGTGACCCTGAGAGCTCTCTCCAACTCACTTTTGCCTACTTAATGCAACACAATTACGTGTAATTTCACTATATTGATTTTTCAATTATTTATAGAAAAACACAATTGTGAATTTACCCCCAAACTCTGTGATGTGCAATATTTATGAACTGCAATTTCACATTTATCTGCTAAGCACAAAACACAAGTCTCCTTCTATTTTTCTTTCAAACCGGAACGCGCGCGCACACACACACACACACACACACACACACACACACACACACACACACACACACACACACACACACACACACACACACACACATATTTATGTGGCAGGACACACTCAAGGGTGCATACAAACTGAAATGTACGCTATTTACCACAGACCACCACTTCCTGTTTTTTGGCATTTCTGATACAGATGCTTATAAAGCGTTGGCTCGCTCTCTTCTCATGATCCATACACGTTATGCAGTCCATGGCACTAAGGTCAGAGGTGATGTGGGATGATGCCCTCATAAGGTGTCAGTGGCTCCTAAATTGAGGTTCAAAGGGGGGGCTATTAGTTAGACAGACTGCCCTGCAACCAGGCTCAGACCCTTGTGTTGGAAAAAAAAACATTAACTAAAGTATCCTTAAGCCCTACCACCTCTAGAAGTATTGCCCTGTTTGTGCTGGAGGACCTGATCCTTGGGGTGGACCAATTTCTGGCGCAGCGTGTTTTGGGGTTTGAAAGCAACTGCGATGCAATGTTTGGAAAATACGCGTCTCAACTGTTCCGACACTCCCGCCATACATGGAATCACCACTGGTTTACGCTTAGGCAGCTGTTGTCCTTCTCCTCTCTCTGATTGGCTGGTGCACTGTGTAGACAGCCACTCTTTCAAGGATGAGGATGTGCACATCCTTGATAGGGAGGAATGCTGATTTGAACAGGGAGTCAAAGAGGCCATCTATGTGAAGAGGGAACGACCATCCCTGAACTGGAAGGGGGGGGGTAAGAGTACATCTGTCACCATCTTACAATGCTATGATTGCAAACAGTCCAAAATCCTCTGTGACTAGTACACTTGGCCATTGTAACAATGCTCACGCCCATATTTCTATATGAAACTGGTCGTTAGTTTCAGTCATTGTGCAACTGTATTGTTTATAAGGGTGGTGATACCTGCAGTCAGTTTAGACTGAAGAGGTCACTTAGATGAGTGATGAAACATTTCTCTCAAATGTTGTGTCCAGATGAACTGATTCGACTTTCTTTCTTTGATTTTCTTACCTGTATTATTGAGCATGCATAACGACATCTCTAGAAGTGCTGTCTCTTTGCCCTCCCCTCAGAGACAACATGATTTTTCAGGAGTAATTGGAATGCCCATTAATTATCAACCCATTAACATTGCTCTTTGTGCAGCCATGTCAATTACGATAAAAGAAATAAACACATTATACCAGTATCGTCACTGAATGAGTCTTCTCGTCCTCACAACTAATGGTGAAAAGACTTTGTTCAAGAGTAAAACATATGAACATGTCGATATTTCTAAATAAAAGTCCATAGACATAAAATGTTTTGCATGTTTTTGCTGGTGACATTTTAAAGCTTAAACTTTTTGTTTTTGTTTTTTTTCCTCCCCTCTGCTGACCCGGGGAGGGCTGCAGACTACCACAGGCCTCCTCCAATACAGGCGGAGTTTCCAGCCTTTTCTTTTCACCTGAGAGTGAGGTGTTTCACCAGGGGGACATACTGTGTGGGAGGATCACGCTATTCATCCCAGTTCCCCCTCCCCCCTGAACAGACGCCCAGACCGACCAGAGGAGTTGCTCGTGCAGTGACCAGGACACATACCCACAACTGGCTTCCCACCCACAGATACGGCCAATTGTGTCTGTGGGGCACCCAACCAAGCCAGAGGTAACCTGGGGATTCGTACTGCCGATCCTTGTGTTGGTAGACAATGGACTAGACCGCTATTTTAATTTGAAGCATTTGTCAGTCAACTCGTATGGTAATTGTGTTTATTTCACGTTGAGCCGTGCGTGGCGACTTGACATGAACACGCTTGCAAGGCTAGTTAAGCTCTCCAAACACTGATCATCTGTCCCTTGATCATTTGAGTGAAAGTTAATCCAGAAAAGTCCCTATATATATGGGAATCCATGTATCACCTTGGTTGAATCTTGAAATAGAGGAGTAGGAGCTGCAAAGAGCAGCTGCTAAGCTAACATACCTCAGTGCTGTCAGTTGAGGTTACTTTATTGGACTTTATAATCTCTTTTCTTTGTTCTGCTCACTGTGGTTGAACACAAAGGTTGTATTAAGGAAGTTTCTGTTTGAAGGATTTTCCCAAGACATCAGCTCCCTAACTGCTCAAAAGATTCACACTGCTAAAAAGATACACGACACATTCCAAACCTCTGATAGGATATGACATGATATGCAAGTGTGCTTCAAATAAGGCTTACAAGAAAATGGGAGTTTCTTTCAGGACTCAACTCTGCTCTCAGCCTATCTACCAGATGCATTTTTTATTTGCTGTAGACTGATTGATCCTTATTGTCTGGTCAAAGTCTCAAGCAAATGCTTACCTGTCCAACTGTAATTTTGCCTCTCAGCAGCACCCCTCCTCCGCACGAGAAACCCGTCTATCGTCTTTCACCCTGCTCGAGGTGTGGCCTGCTGGCTGGACCTCTTTTGTGATCTCCCTCCCCCATCAAGTTCCCCAGCCAATCCCCAACCATGGCAGAGCTCACCTGAAAGGAGTTGCATGTAGGGCCGTTCCTAAACTCTGATTGGCCAAGTACAAGCACTGTGCCCTGGGGCTCTTCTACCAATGGTGGCGGTGCTGCGTGACTCATAGGGAGAGGACAAGTTGCTTCACTACACTTCTCCTTTTTTCTGTTTCAAACCCACAGCCATTGCGTTCTCTTTTTTTGTTTTTTTGTTTTTTGGCCTCTTAAGTTTTGCTGTATTGTAAGCTAGTGAGAGGCGTTGGGCAGGGCAGTGGTCTGCACCTTTAGATGGCTCTGTCCCTTCTGCACTTTGGAGACCTACCTTGGATTATTTTCAGTTTTGTTCTCTAATTTTTGTTCTTATTTTTTAACTGGTTTCTGAGATCTGACTCTTGCACTGCTGCGATTATGGATCCTGATACCCGAATGCCGTATCTTTGAGGTTTGTGATGAACTGATCTTTTCATATTAGACCTTTTTTTGTTGGTTGATGTCAAGTGGAAACAAGTGGCTTCAGTTGAATGACGCAGAAGTACCTTGTAAGAGGCAGCTAATAAAGTCTTTGTCACCATAATGTACATCCTAGGCTTGAACTTCTTATGTAATTTATTGGTGGCACATATGACAAATTAAGTTGTGTTCATCTGAAAATTTTAACAGGCCACATGGTTGATAAAGTTAAGCTTTAAATGAGTGAGTTTGTTCCTTTGATTGGATTAGTTACTTTTCATTGAACCAGCTTGACGGTATTTATAAGGCATTGATTGTGTAGTTTTCAGATCTTAAGCCTTGACTAAAAGAAATATAAGCTGAAATGTGTGTATCATACTTGTCTGTTATGAAATACAGTTGCTACATATTTCATTGGTCGTTATTTGAAATAATACCCTGTAAATGGATTGCCATTTCATGTTTATGTTGTGGAAACGGATATTTTACATGTTAGAATTTTCTTTAGGTGATATGTCTGATTGTTGTGTTTCTCATATGAATCATTCCCTTATATGGTGTGTTGTACCATGGGAGGGAACAATGTTTTGCAAGCCCCCTGACCAAGCCCACATGTGTATTTTACTGTGTAGCAATACCAGTAATTGCCTTTCATATCAATTAGATCTCACAGTTGCTTGTGAGGTCTAACTGATATCTATTGATATTGAGATCTGTTTGATATCCATTTCATAAAAAAGGCTAAATGCTTCTCATGCTTGATGAAAACCAGTATTTGTATGGAGTCAGGCAGGTATTATTGATACGTCAAAATCTTTTCAGTTCACCACTGCTGCAGAATGTTGTTCATCTTGTAATGTCAACGGCCAGTAGATTTCCATTGTCATTCACAGGAAAAAGTAAACCAGAGTAATTTGCTGCCTCTTGCCCTGCTCATTTACTTAATCCCTCTTCACCAGTTTACTATCAAGGAGTTAAATTTTTTCTGCTCAACGCGCTGTTGTTGCATTTCTGCTTCTAAAAGTCGCTCAGTGCAACAGAGATAAAAGCATGCTTCCTGTTTCACCAGAAATCCACTCCACACTGTCAAATTTGTGGTCCACACAAGACACCGTGTACATATCACTGAACAAACATAGGCACAGTTTAAGCAACATGCATACATCACACCCACTTTTTATTGAATCTTCAAATGGTGCTTCTGTACTACACAGCACCAAGTAGTAGAGATGACCTAGAAAAATATCCTGAACCAGTCCCACCATTTTCATCCTGGTTTGGTTGGACTTTTTCATCTTGTTGTTTGCCAAATGCCTTAAGTAGTTGATGATCTCATCAGAATGGTGTTCAAAATTTTGTAGTGATGTAGGCTATGCTGTCAAATGGTATTAGGGCCTGAAACAGGGAATTGGGGACAGATTATACTACAGAATTGTAGTGAATATTTTGATGCCTTAAGATAAATTGTTATACTGCTGTTGGTTTCAGATCAATTAGACTAACATGGAAGAACATTTTTGTTTACCAGTGTGTTTAAAACATGTATTTTTTTCATCAAGACCCAGTTCAGTTGCTTTGTAGTGTCGTCGTGTCCGATAGTAGGGTTTGCATTTGGCCCAACTTTCTAATCATACCAGGTGCCCACCCTGATTTGGATTGTAAATGAGGCCCTTGAGCTACAGAGGTTTCAGCTTTGGCCATAAGATCCACACCAGGGGAGCACATGGTAATGAGATAAACACATTGGTACTGCGTATTTAAGAGGCTGTTTGGAGAGGCGTTGTGTCCTCCCTACTGAGGACACAGAAAAAAAAAGAAAGGCGGGCTTGACAGTAGTGTCAGGTTTGCTGCTCTTTCAATACAATGTTAGCATGTCTTAGCCTGTAATTAGATCATTAGGCCAGGCCCAGGTGAAGGAGGAGTTAAAGGAGTTGTGGTTTTTTTTTTAAATACTTTTATCCATAACTGTTCTCAATTGTCTCAAGAACTGCAGGCAGTCTTGTCCTCATTAATATTCATAAGATGACCTTTGATTGACAAGTAGAAGCAATGACTAGCGGTGAGGGTGGGCGGTGCCTCATAGTTTGATGATTCGATCTGATAGGCTGTATTTAAATGAATAGCTGATGACATGAGTACCAGAAATAAAAGGCTAGCTGAAAGAAGCTGAAATTGAGTGAGCTCCTTTAAAAAGAGGAACAGAAAAACAGAACTCTAGCTTTTATACTTATATTTGTTTCATTAGAAAGAGACAGGACAAAATGCAAGACGATTGAAGTAACAAATTATTTTAGAGAAGATTGTGTCAATTTTGATCTGACTTTAATAACAGTTTAAAATAGTTTAATCACAGCATCAAAAGAAAACATGGTTTCTTTACTGACAAATCATATCTGTTGTCAACAAGATGCAGAAATAAAAAGACAAAGGCTTCATTTTTGTCTTGTGGAAAGTAAGTGTCGTAAATAATGCGTAAACCCTAACTAGCCCTGTTTGGTTTCAGGGTGGGAACCTGCCTAATGATACGAGCCATCTAACTACAGCTGCATCTGATGATAGTTTCAGTCGGCAGTGATAACATGTGAAGTACACTCGCTTGTAAGATTATGTTGTCTGTGTGAGGAATCAGTTGTTTAGCCCTCAGGAGGTTTTCCGAGAATAGGCTCGCTTGAACCATTTGTTTTGGTAATTCAAGGGAGGGCTGTGGCTCCCACAGTACTTTTGTCATTGGGCTGTAAACTATCAGACGTTTAAAGTCTCGTTGATAAATAATCTCAAACCTGTAAATTAGTGCTCAGTTAACTGAATCTGCACCTTTCAGTTCCAGCTCATCAACCCCTCAAATGAGCAGGACACAGAACCACTGGTCTTATAGTTATTGAAGAATTGCAAAGTAGTCCACCATGATCAAATTTTAATTGACTAAGACGAAAATTTTATCACAGGATTATGACAGCATTCGTCTCGCTTTGCTGTGCTTTCTGTCACACTCATTAGCCATGTCAAGAGGGTTTATTATGTCCCTGTCCTGTTTTTGCTGTGCTGCTTGGCTGGTCACTTTCATGCTGTCCCAGGGGGATTTGCATTATGTTTCCATGTCACTCTCTCTATTTCTTTATATATAGCCTTTTCCATTTACATAGCAGTCTCCATTTAGAGTTGACTGAAGGCTAGGGTTGAAGAAATAGTTGTGTTTTTTTTTCTTTCTAAATGTTGAAATTTAAACTCCATGAGCTACTGGGAAAATTATATTAGAGGAAATGAATAACATCCTCCTTGGGTTCTGCTGCTGAGGTGCCACTGAGCAAAGCACTGGAGTCCAACTGCTCCAGATCTCAGTGGCTGGACTGGTCCTAGGTGTGTATGTGTAGCTGATTGGATGACAAGGCAATGCTTAAAAAGTGCGTGCGTGCTTACCAAACCCTCCCTGGATAAATAAAGGTTAAAAAAGTACATTGAGCAACCTGTTCCCAATGTTGCAACTATCTCATACAAAGAACATGCTGGGACTGGTAGCCAATTGTTTTGAGGTACATGTGAAACCAGAGTTGGGAGCTGGGAGCTGCAGTCTACCCCAGAACCCAAAAAATGGAAGGATTTCTCCTAAAGAACGAGATTCATCTCGATTTCAATCACATTAGCAGCGATGATCCTAATCTTGGTTGATGTCCTGAAGGGGTTACGTCATTACTTTTAACGAACTTAGCTGAAGTGAGCGATCTGTTTTGTTTTCAAGAAAGACCGCATTCCAGTGCTTTGAATGGTTTGGTTGGTTGGATTAAGGCAACACTTTTTAAATATATATATATATATATATATATATATATATATATATATATATATATATATATATTTTACAAGTACTACTTCAGTGGTACTTGTACGTAATCTAAATAAGTGGTAGCTACTAAATAATTTGTGATGGACAGCCATGTGTATGTCAGTTTTAAGAACAACCAAACACTGATTTCAAGCTGATTTCAATGATAACTCTTCTTGTGTCTGGTTGAAGGTTAATTACTGAAAATAACTGTTGCTGTGTTTGATGCTGTTGTAAATACTTAACGAACCAAAGGAATGACACTGGATGCAACCTATACCCAAAAGCCATGAAGTTGCTCACATAACACATTTCAACTTAGCCTCATCTAGACATTTATCACATTAACCTTTTCTTTTACTCCAAGTCCTCCATTATCGCTAAGTCTCTGACCCTGAACCCTGCTGCCCCCACTATTTCTTCTCCCACTCTCTAGTTGCAGAAGCCCCCAGGAGTGGGCAGGTGTAGTCAACTCATTTCAGCCCTGTAGGCAGAAATGGCTGAAAGACAAGTACGTCATGAATAAAGACGAGAGCTTTTATGTGGAATATCAGGTCACACCTTTTGATAACACTCTGGTTATGCAATAACATCAGGTCGCTCAGGGCATGGATTCTAGTCCCTGAGAAAGGTGCTGTTAAAGGCAAGCATTTGCAAAAACCTGCCTTCAAAAGTTGCAGCAATTTGTGCCAATTTTAAGTAGCCTCAATCCATCACGATACATTGTGTACTTAACATAACGCCAACCTAAACACCAATGTGTCATGCTGATTTTGCAAGAAAAGTAAATGCTATGTGCTGCACAAATATTTTTTTCTACAGTAGCTAAATTTACTTGTTACTCTGTAGAAGAAGGTGCCGATCACGATGTGATTCAGGGGCAGCTAGTAGATGGTGAAAAACTGGAGGCCGAGGCATCGCTAATGAAGTTCATATGGTAATACTGCTGAGACAGGACAGAATGCAGTTTGTGTAACCATGAATTGCTTCTTAGCTCAATGACATCATAAGTAAAATGCTCTCGGTGGAGACTCGATCAGTTGTCCCGATAAAGGTTCATCTTAGAAGAGTTTCACACTCCGCCTGTGTGGGTGGGGGCAGATTTTAGGCTCAAGTTTATTATGTGCCAGATAAAACTAGTATGCAGAACCTCATAAAAATTTCCAATACAGGCTACTGTGGGGTTCAGCCAGTATTTGACAAAAGGTAATTTATAACCTCTTGTGATAAAATCTGGAGTTGGAGAATGGTGCGTGTCTCACCCAGCCATGGCTAAGCACTAGTAAATCCTGTGGCTTCCAAACATGTTCACAGCATCATGTTTTTCTTTCCAGTTACATTGGTTCCACCCTGTATGAGGTAACATGTTTCAAAAAATAGGGTCCGAAAAGAGGGATTGGGACACTCACACAGCAGTCAATATTTTTGATAAGCTTTACATTTTTGATAAGTGGTTCCTTGCACACCACTTACAATGAATAAATCATATTTAATTCAAATTAGTGCCATGTGATATGGCGAGGCATTTTGTACCAGGCACAGATGGAAATGCATTCTCCACATGGTTTTGTCCCAGACGCCCAGCTGTAATGGTGTTTGTGTCTGGAGGAGACTTTAGCAGGCAGTCATATGGAAAACTGGCCATGCCCACCATTACTTTACCAGCGAGACTCTCTGTTGAACCCCTCTGTCAGAGGAGTGTTTTTAACCAAAGACAAGCCAAAATATTCTCAAATGGCTTTTCTTGCCTCCTTTCCCCTCATAGTTTGCTCTGATATCATTCGAATGTTATTTAACTGTTTTCCTCGCACCACCCTTTTCTCCATGCCTTTTGAGTTGGCTGATAAACGGGAGAATGAATGAGCTGTGGGAAAGACATGACGTTTAGCTCAGCATGATCTTCGGTTACATGTGTTGTTGGTGGTCTGGTGACTGAAAAAAGCACAGTTTGGTTTGACAGAATGTCCTAGTGTGAAACAGAGACGGTGGTATTTAGAGGAACTTAGTTCATTATTCTGTTTTTGTCAGGTCTCCCTTTTGCAGTAAAATGTAATTAGGAAAAAAAGGTTTTGGCTAAAAAAGTTTTTAGAAAGACAAAATTATCTTCTCTGAATTTTGAAGACCATGCTGCTGAAACCTTATCAATGTTAAAAAGGAACGTGGAAAGAAAATAAACATCATAACTCCATCATAATGTAATTTTCGGCACTGGCTGAGAGTGACTCCCAGGCTATCTATTTGCAGTCTTGATAAGAATTAGGATGATAACACAGGTAGACTCATGTCTTCCAGAGAGACACTGACTTTTGCACAGGGTATGAAATGAATTAAATGATAATTTCCGCATTTCAGGTGTCACATGTTACAGAATATGCAGCACCTTATATGTACATGACTCTCTTTTGTCTAAAATGACCATTTAGAGCAAACATACAGGTATAGGTATTAATGCAGTCATAGTGATAGTCGAGATATGTAGGGATTTTTGTCTCACTTCTTTTTTAACCTGATATTAATCCTATTCTTCAATCCCAACCTGAACCTCTTATCTAACACACACACGCACACGCACACGCACACACACAGACACACACACACACACACACACACACACACAAGTTGATGCACAAAAGAACTTGTACCTCTTGCTCACCTTTAGCGTAATGACTATCTCTGCAGGAGTCCTGCTCATTAGTTCTGCACCATTCACACCAAAACACTCATTTCACTTTCCTCATAGCCTTAAATTGTCACCTAAAGTGTCTGAGATCATGTTACTGGGAACCATATGTCATTAGTGTACACCTTTATCACATTAGTACCTTTGTACAGAAAAGTACTTCATTGCTTTATTAGTCTTATTATCGGTATTGTTCTTGTACTTATATGAATTGTAGTAGTAGCAGTTAAATTACTGCTGTTGCTTTTCTTTCAGATAATGGGAAAGTCCCCACTTGCGCAATCTTATTTTAAAATCTATTCGTGCTTGTTCCTTAATTGTCTGCCACCGCCACCCAGGGACAGCAGCTTCCTGCACAGAGAGGAGCAATTTAGCAAACTAAAGGAAAGGTGTCATGAACACTTGCAGTACGGATGTACTTATCAGGCATGCTCTTCTCAAACATACAGGCCTCGCCACGGTGAATAAGGCCCACCTGCTCTCTGTCTCATTTCACCCAGTTGACTTTACAAGCCCTCTCCTGCTGCTTGTTGCTAAGCAACAACCACTCCTTGTTTACCTATGCGTTTTTGCATTGTGATTCTCATCAGAACAACCCCCCCCCCCCCCGCCCGACCCCTCTTGAGAAATGCTTGTTGGCTCTCCTCATTCAAAGTAGCACTCATGCAGTACAAAGGTTGGTGTGAAGCTGATAGTTGTATACTCCATCATATAAAAGCTTTTGGGGGGGGGGGGATCAATCAAATTTTTTAACCTTATTATTAAATTTGGCAAGTATTGATGAGGTACCTTCTGGATCTTAATTTGGGTTAAGAATCAACATCATGTCAAATAACAATGCTTAGACTGTCTTGTCTCTTAAACTGGTAGATCAGAGTCCTCCTCGCCTGCTCCACCAGTGAGCTCTGTGACTTCCCCATCACTAAGCTATCATAAACAATCTATTTCATAAAGCATTTTCAAATATTTACCTGTGCAGGCTGTCCCTCTCCCTCCTGGACAGACTCCAACAGCACCCCAAATTAGAGGAACTACCATTTGATTGATGCAACTGCTGATGTCTTAAACGCAGTCTTTTTTATTTTTACGTTTTGCATGTATAACGGGCTTTGGTAAAATAAAGCCTAGATATTCTATAGTGGTAAAGAGTGGTAAAGCTCACAAAAAAAACCGTATCCTTGCTTTTCCTCGTATGGCTTCCCAGGTGTAAGAAAACTATTTTCTGAAGGCCTTTGCAAACTAACCCTGAATTTCTCATGTACTTCTTTTTTTTTATATCCGTCATTGTGGTCCAACAATTCTAAAAAAAAAAAAAATCTCGAGAGCTTATTTACGAATGTGAGAAAATGCGGAAAATCAAAACTGTTCCGAAAACATTTATGATGGACGACGTTTTCGGACTTGTCGTGTAAAGCTAATGGACAAAATGTGATATGAGGTTTTGTTTTTCAGTGTGGCAAATTTCAGCACATTAAAAATGTTCACACTCGGTGTGCAGAGGCCTTAACGGGTAAACAGAAATGACAAGCTAGGTGGTAGGTGAATTCCAAAACATTTCCCATGATGGCACAGATGGTATTCAAGGCCTCATTGTTCAGTCACATAGCCTTGAAACTACTTGAGATGCAAACGGATTTTATTAGTGCCCTTCCATGACGTACATGTGTGCCTGATGCCAATAAATGTAGTAACTCGCCACTTCTGCCTTTAGGTTCAGGAATGAGATACCCATTTACTGGCATCAAGATTAGATAGAAATACCGACCAAGGAGACATAATACCCCACTAGTCTAGTACCCGATTGTGTGAAATCAAATAAGCTCTCTTGTAGAGGCTCAGAGGCTAACACTATCTGTGAGAAGTGAATTTGTATAATTTTAACCTGCACATAAGGCTGTGTGATTGACCAAAATCTCATATCAATATATAGGTCATTCATATCATAATAACGATACATATCACGATATAGCACATTTCCCGAAAATTCAGTGAATAAATAGTTTATATAAAATGACCACATGGAAAAGCCTATTTCTTATTACATTTTGAATTATATACTCGAAAAATAAAAGGTACTTTACTCATACTGGATTATTTTTCCCCTTTTATTTAAAACCTTTGTGCAAATTTTCAGTTAAGCATGTAACAAAACATAAAATATTAATGTATAAGATATAAAAAGGCAAATAGAAAACACTATTCAACTACAGTTGCGTAGGTAGTAAAAGAGGCTAGTTGTGTTTGAGCCTGTTGCGGGGACCGGCATGCGGCATATTTTGCAAAGTGCGGTTTTCTGGTCCGTGTCAGACTTTTCATACCCAAACAATGTCCATACGATAGAAGTAGCCCCTCTTTTAGGTACAAGCTCCTCGTTTTGTCCTGGCTGGTCGGAGTCCTTCTGTTCGGAATTACCCCATTCTGCTTTACATTCACTGTCCTCCATGTTTGTTTGTATCGCCTTCATGCAAATTTCCTACCTACGTCCGTGCTGTGCAAAGAGTGGAAAGGGTCATCCAAATAATGAAAAATATTGCCGTAAAGAGTCTGGTTTGCGACACAATGAAATAAATGATAGAGCTTAATATAAAAGGATAGACATTTTCTATGGTCACACGATATATATCATCATATCGCGCAGCCCTACCTGCACATTTGCCAAAGTCCACAAATGAAGTTGTTTGACAGTAATTTTAGCACCTCCAGCTGCTGAAACATCTCAGCGGCAAACACAACAAATACAATACTTTTGAGACATTGTTAGCTCGACAATACACAGTGGGTTTTGGTGGATCACTACAAAGTCAGGAGTGCATTTGAGGGTACAGTTGTGAATTGTTGCTCGACCCCAGGTTATATAATGAGATGGGTGAAGATGAGCTACGTGATTGAACCTCAGCTACAGTCTTATTCCTCACAATGTGTAGGCGTGTTGCCTTTGCACATTGCTGCATGCCTGACTATGGGTGGACACATCAGCCTGCTTGTGTCCAGACCTGTTCGGTATGCAGCTTTCTCTGGAGCAGCCGGGTCCCGATTTCCAACGTTGACTCACAGATGAAGCCCAGAGCTTTCAGGGCTCCATCTCAATCACATATGCCTGGTGCCTGGTGTGCTATCAGACTGTTTTCTACCCCCCTGTGCATTGCAGCGGAGCACTGGGCAACAAACATCTTGAAGTTTGTTCCTCATGTAATATAATCTCCCTGTGATAAACATTTGCTGCAAGGTGAATTTTTATAACCTGGATCTTGCAGCTTGGTTGTTATCAGTTGTTAAAGTCAGACCACATTTTTGGCACAGAGGCTTGTACGATGAGAAGTATCAGGAATGTCATGGCCTGGCCTTGTTTTTGTCCAGTGTTGGTTGATGGAGTGTGTGTTGTTAGTGTGTTATGCTGGTATTTTGTGGCAGGATTCTTCCTTTCAATTGCCAGTTAACCTGTGCTGTGACGTGTCAGTATTGGTATGTATGTCAACACATCTGAGATGGGTGTGTCGGTTAGGTAGTAGGAGTGGTGCCATTACACAACCAGGTATATACAGCATTGTAGAATTGTATAAAAATCACCAGTACACACAAATAGACATTTGGTTCATTCATTTACAGTTTACAGAAGATTATTTCACCACAGTAATATGATTTCTAGTCAGTTGTCAATGTTTCGTTTTTCTTCACGAGGAAACAAATGTTTTTGTGAGTTTGCATGGTGAATAAAATGGAGACTTATGCTTTTCCTCTCTGGTCATGCATAAAATTGTTCCCACCTGGCAGCCAAAACAACAGGAGAGTCAAAAAAAGAAGCATTTCAACTATGTCGGAGAGAAAGGGATCGGCAGGGCAGTCAAAGATAACTACAGAAAAAGAAACGTGCCTGGTACAAGCTTGGATGCCCTTGCCATTTGCCTGTTTTTTAAGATTGAAATAAAACATCATGATATCGTAGTTGAGACTGAAAAGAGTCACAAGACAAGTAAAGGGAGGATTAATGAACAATTCAGACAGGTTCACCTTGCAGGTTTCATGCTGTTGATGTTAGATGTAAAAGTCCATAACTTAGAAAACACTCCCAATCATCACTGAGAACAGATGGCCGACAATAGCCGTTTTACAAACCACACTTGTTACCTTTGAACTAGAATAGGTGCATGACCATACAGCCCTCCCCCTGCTATGGATGTGCGTTTTTTTTGTTGTTGTTGCTAAAAACCACTTGCTGACCTATAACACTGGTCCGTTGGCTATAGACAATTTTCAGTTGCCTTTGCAAAACCTAATTCACACATGCCCCTTAACCCCTATACTTTCCCTCAATTTTAAGGGCCGGGCTCATGTGTGAACGAGAGCCAGAGTCAATGTTCTGTAATTGAACATTACATATCCTGGACTCCCATCATCCCCAAGACTCTGACAGGTCAGTTACCATGGTGATGAGACAAGCTGACACTAAGACCAACCATACATCAAGATCAGAATCAGAATCATGTTTATTGGCCATGTAGGTTTGCACATACATGGAAATTTACTCTGGTTTCATGGCTGTCTCAGTGTTCTTAACATAGAATAACAACACTACAACACAACAATCTTCAGATATATACACAGTGATATATACATAGAACACCGTAGACTGCCATAGGCGTTAACACCACACCAGAGGGGACATGTGATTGGCCAGTCAACTGACAGGCATGAGGGTTTTGAAATGACAAAGTAATGTTCAGAGAGAGAATTGAATTGAAAAAAATGAAGAAAAGCCATCAGATTGCCGTATTAAGATGTTTTAATGGGAGCAAGTGAATCAATAACGAGGACTGTGTCTGCGGCCTGTTCATGGCAGGTATTTGTCTGAAGTGGGAGAGTGAAATGTAAACCAGTTAAAAGTAAGAGCATGTTCAAAAATGTTTGGAAAAATGGACCGAGGATAGCCTACTTCAAGACCTTTTCGAGATGGTCTTTTTTTGCTGCAATTTCCTGTCCTGTTTTCACAACTCAAATGGTTCTCTCTATCTTTGGTGTGTGGCCTGTTGCCTCATAGTAGAAATGGGCTGCTGTGAATTGTTCTGACAAATAGGCTCTATCCAGGGGCTTACATGTGGGAGTAGGGTAGTTATGACACACTCATATGAGTTAGGACATGTTTCCCTTTGATGGAACATAGATTTGGAACCCATGCCCACCTATTAAGGCATTAATAATTTATCAACTCAATTTTTTTCTTTTTTCAGTTTAATAAGATCTGAATTTATCTTTTTTTTTCTTCCTTTTTCTCCCCCATTGTACTTGGCAAATTACCCTATTTTCTGAGCCGTCCTGGTCGCTGCTCCACCCCCTCTGCCGATCCGGGGAGGACTGCAGACTACCACATGCCTCCTCTGATACATGTGGAGTCGCCAGCCGCTTCTTTTCACCAGACAGTGTAGAGTTTCGCCAGGGGGGCGTAGCGCGTGGGAAGAGCACTCTATTCCCCCCCAGTTCCCCCTCCCCCCTGAACAGGCAGCCCGACCGACCAGAGGAGGCGCTATTGCAGCGACCAGGACACATACCCACATCCGGTTTCCCACCCACAGACACGGCCAACTGTGTCTGTAGGGACGCTTGACCAAGCCAGATGTAACATGGGATTCAAACTGGCAATCCCCATGTTGGTAGGCAACGGAATAGACTGCCATGCTACCTGGATGCCCTAAAGGCTGAATTAATCTTATACGATGATCTGTTTTTGTGTGAGTAAATATAGAGGCTGAGCAGTTGTTCTTACTGAGTCAAAACATTTAATTTGAGCTGGACAATATATTGATATATTATCAAAATCAACTATGCTGGGTGAAATGCTATGTTTTTGTAATTAGCGAGTTATAACCTTAGTAACTATTTAAGCAGGTCTGTATATTGCTTTGGTCTTACATGTATTTGGTTTTGCCATGTCTTATTTCATGTTTAATTTGTTTTATGGTTTATTGAAAAGTTCCAGACCCGGCCTTCAATTTGATATATGTAAGGAGGGTGGGGCTTTCCGATGTCGAGTTGTTGGTCTTAAAGAAAATAATATATTCCTTCTCATCTAGTTCTCAGGGGTTAATTTTCTTGAGTCTAATATTGCTTTAATTTTAATCGGTCTTTTGATGACAGGTTTGTATGTTATGGTGGTTTCACTGGAAGTAGAAATTTTCCTGGTCGTCACATGGTTCGTCCATTTTGTATTGTTTATCAGTCGGAAACCTGCCGTCCACCATTTGCCTTTTATATTTTTATGGCGAGTACTACTTGTTTGTAACTATAGCGTTACAAAGCTTCGTGGTTATTCTTCAATAAGCCTAGTGATGGTCTGGCGACCTGTCCAGGGTGTCTCCCCGCCTGCAGCCCTGTGATTGCTGGGATAGGCTCCAGCATCCCCGCAACCCTGAGTAAAGATAAGCGGTTTGGATAATGGATGGATGGATGGATCAAAATCATACAAGACTAGATATCGTCTGGTATTTCAGTTATTGCCGTATCACGATATAGCTTAAAAGTTGTATTTTCCTGGTCTTAAAGGCTGCATAGCAGGAAAGTGATACAGTTTTTTTGATCTATTTAGATTGTTTAACCTGAGTGAAATGAACGATGGATACCTCTACCTGCTTGATCAACATATCCACATTATTGATGAGATTCTTTTTCAAGAAAACACCAAAAGTCATCCCCAAAGTTCACATTCAATCAATCAATCAATCAATCAATCAATCAATCAATCAATCAATCAATCAATCAAGTTGCATTATCAGTATCAAGGTAATCAGTTTAAGATATCATATTTGATTTTGGCAATATTGCCCAGCCCTACATTTAATGCTACAGGTGGACTTTTCTGCACTGCAATGCATGTTTTCTATTTACTTTAGGGAAATCGCTCTCCTTAATATTGTCAGTGTCTCTGTGGAATGCCATTCGACCCAACACCCTATTTGTATCTGTTAACACCATTTACAAATGGTGCTAAACGTGAACATTGTATTGCTGGAACCTTGTAGATTCTTAGAAATAGTGTAAAACCATTCATGGGCCCCTGCGGTGGTTGTGGGTGGGGAGGCACCAGTTCTGACAGGAATAGTATGGTTGTCCATGTTTGCATCTTTCATGTCACTTGCAGGGATGCGGTGTCTGCAAATATGGCAGATGTGGCTTTGAGAGGCTCATTTGGCTCTGTTGGAGTTTAGCATCAACAAACTGACTATTCATTACGAAATGCTTAGCTTGTAGCCTGTATCTTTAAAATAATAATAATAATAATAATAGTAATAAAAAAAAATCCATCCATCCATTAGCTGAACTGCTTATCCTGCTCTCAGGGTCACGGGGATGCTGGAGCCTATTCCAGCAGTCACCGGGCGGCAGGCGGGGAGACACCCTGGACAGGCATATATATAATATAAAATAAAAAAACTAGCATGTGCCTGGGGGAGGCTTATTAATGCAACAAATTATAGTATTATTTATGTACAAATCACCAAATGTGAAGCGTAACAGAGACAGAGTCATATGTAGGAGAGTAAAAATGATGAGGACTCACTCCATGAGTCAAAAGGAAAGAGGGGGAGTAGAAAGAACTTTCCACTCTTACACTGAGCAAGACATTTTCATCTCACTGTGGTTTAACAGACAGGAAGCTGCAGAAACCCACTGCTCAGTGATGCTTTTCCTGTCAATGCAAGATTCACAGGTCAGTTTGTGGGTGTTTGTTCTACCCTTTTCTCAACTGTATCACTTCTGTTTGGCACTATTGCTATTTCTGTTGGAGGCCCTTACTCGCAAGCTTAATATGAACTGAGGTGACAAATGGCATCTTAAAAGTCTTAAAAGACAGTCAACAGTCAATGAGGTGCTTGACGGAAACATGCTTGTTACATAATAGAAGGAATGCCTCACCGAAAGGGAACTGGAATTTGGTCTCTTGGGACCTTGCTGAACTTGTAGCAGTGAGGACATTGCAGTTACATCCAGCCCTGGTCACCCTATAATCCCATCAAAGCTAGTGTCTCATTTCCACTGAAAAATACTTATGAGAATCTAGGCCAAGATTTATTAATGGTCCAGCACAAGCAACCCTTGTCACAGGAAGGTATGGGTCTTCCTCCCAAAGGCTTAGGCTGGAGTGGAAAAGTACAAGGCTCGCGAGAGATGAGATTAAATTCCTTTCTCCCTCGGAGAGCCTGTGCTTGAGGTGACGTTTTTCTTTCTGTCTTCATTCGGCTCTGGCACGCCAGCACAGCCTCCCAGTGTAATAGACAGACGTCAATGTTGGCTTTAGAAGCAGTGTGTTCTGCTGATGGTTTTTCTGATGCCTTGCTCTCCTCCCTGCACACGGCAGCTGTGTGCGACTTGGGGATGTCTATGAACACTTTTCTACTAATTTTTGCCAATATTTGTCCACATGCATGGTATGGTCTCGAGATCACACATATGGCAGTCTCTTATCCCTCAAAAAAAAAGCTGAACTGGAGTTTAAACATGGTGAGACATGCCACATTGTGCAACACTAGGTGAGTTAAATTGGGACTATAGAGAAAATGTGCAGTACATTGACAGTTTTTATGTCGTGCAGACTTTGTTTTATAGCCTACTTTGGCAGTGGTGAAAACCACATCTTTGTGTGTTCTTGTTTTGTGTTGAAGCAACTCCTTAATTGCTTTCCTCTACCACTGTTGAATTAGCAAACACCACTGAGGACTATGACCTTTTCTGCCTTGTATAATTCATAGTCAACATTTTGCTTGCAGATTAAGTGGAACAGTACTAATGCTTGGTATTGTTTCAAATTAAGTGGCAAGCGGAAGTGGAGTTAAGTGGAAATTCTATGATTTTGCTTGCTAGGGTCGAACAGAGATTTATTGTCTCATTCTGCTTAAAGGGGAACATGCTGGTTGGTTATGACAGTAAGATATTAGTGTTGATACTACAGGTGTTTCTGAAGAAACTTTTCTAACACTTTCCGTCATCATATTCAGAGAGCTTTTGTCTAGAATAACTTTTCTCCCCTGTGGTTGTTTTACTTACATATTGTTGTTCTTTTAAAACACCAGTAGTGCCAAAATATGCCCAAATGGGAACTGTGGTCCAGAAATGATGACCAGGATCCTCTTGATATCCATGTGGACTATCATTGGGCTCCAGAATTTAACTCACGCCTCATATCACTGAGTCATTTCCTTTACAGGAACCCAGAGGATCCTGCAAAAACAGCACATTTGTGCTGACACCAGTGACCACATAAAAGAGTTGTTGACCTGGGCCTTTTCTGCCAACTTGCAGGTTGGTGTTTGACTCCTAGCCCTGTTCAGTTGAGTTGAGGATAACATTTGCATTAATCATTTCAGGCTGAAGTTTTTTTTTTTTGTAAGTACTGAGGCCTCAATTACCTAAGTGTGTATCCTTCAGGCCTATGAGATGAGTGGGAAATTCTATAGGAGTATCAGTTTTTCTAACCTTTGCTGGTATTTAGTGTGGTAGGGACTCTTGATTTATGCCCTCTGCAATTCATACAAGTCCCGTCTTCCCCATTTGTCTCTGTGTCGGGGGAAAACCATGCATGTTCAGAAATGCCAGGAATGCCACCCACTCTCCCTGCCCGTCAGGAAAGACCTCCACAGTGCCCCCTCTGTGCTTTTTTGTCTTTTTTCCCCCCCGAAGTATTCATCAGGTCAGTGCTATTCTGAGATTTTCCTTCGTCCAAAATCTCTCTCCATGAAATGCTGACAGTACTGGGGCCGTGATCTCACTCATTTAAGGACACAGTGAATTAGTGCTAGACCAAGTAACACCCATCCTTGAGTGCTGCAATAGCTATGTCACAGCCACAGTAGCACACTGTTGAACAATTACGTGAGCCAATGAGGATCTGCATTTCTGTAACCTGAGCTGAAAATGGCAGATAAGTAGAGTTTGCCCTGGTCCTTTGCTCGTATCCTACAATGTTTGCGCTCACCGCATGTAGGGTGACTCATTGCGTAGTCATTCAATTGTCTTAAATTACCTCCTTTCATGGTCAACAATGAGCTCAGCTGAGGAGACTAAAGCGGGGGAAGTAGGGCCTTCTGGGAATGCTGCATTTGTTCATGAATTCTGACTCTAATTGGTTGTTATTGCGACTGGCCGTCATCATGTTGTAGGGGCGGAGTAGGGCCATGTTTGTTTCATACTCTGTCTACTATAGCCAGGCATGATTGCCAGAGGTAGGAGGAGGGAGAGAAAGAGTCACATCACCCTCATCATGTGACATGAGCCATGGCGGAGCAGTAATGGCTGGTAACCAGAGTAAAATACCCAAGTCTGTTCAACAAGGCCCCACCCAGACAGTTGCAGGCAGTCTTTTCATTCTGTGGAGTATTATGCATTGACAAGCTCACCATCAGAGACCCACCCTTGCAGTCTTTCTCAACCCTGCCCTCTTTTCCTCCTCCTCCTCCTCTTGACTCTTAGGCTGACCGAGCCAAGTGTAGTCACAGCCCAAGCGTCTGTGCTGTTACAAAGTAGCTGTTGTCATTTGCTTTAGGATAATGTTCAGGCTAGTACTGGCTAATGGCTAAGATGCTGTTGTTGTATCTATCTCTGCTATTAGCACTGTGCCAACTGGGCCAGTCAGATCAATGAAGCACTGACAGAAGGGATGTATTTACACACACACACACACACACACACACACACACACACACACACACACACACACACACACACACACACACACACACACACACACACACACACACACACACACACACACACACACACACACACAAGTCCATGCACACCAGTACTGTCACTGATGGCCACTGATGGATTCCAGTATGAAAACAACATAAAAAGTTGACCACACGACACACATGTGCCAAACATAAATATACATACAGATATACATACATCTATTGTATCAGTCAGAGTGAGAAAGTTAGAGAGAGAGCGAGAGAGAGAAAGAACAGCTTGAGAGTCCATGTAGTTCTATTTTGATTCAGATTGATTAGATAACAGCCCGTTTCCTGTCATCCGGTAAACCAGAAAAGATTAGATACAGTGATTTGCTCATCATTTACCCACAGCCCTGCCTATGAGCTCACAAGCGTATATCGGCTCTCTAACAGCTTTGGGTCAATGAAGCTAACTGAGATTCTTGAGAGCATGGCAACTGAAATACGAAAAGGGAGCTCAGATGCTTTGGGGTGTGGTGATCCAGAGGGGTTTATTGGGGGTTATTTGTCCCCTAATGTCCAGACGGAGGCAGCATGGCTGGCAGAGCCATTTAGAGCCCTCCCACATGATCCAGACCTTTGGATGTTTACTTCATCCCATATGGGGTCTTTTGGTCCTGCTTCACAGAGAGTTGATGAAGTGGGTCTTCTGTGTGTGTGTGTGTGTGTGTGTGTGTGTGTGTGTGTGTGTGTGTGTGTGTGTGTGTGTATGTGCATGCGTGCGTGTGCATATGCATGTGTGTGTGTGTGTGTGTGTGGTCTGTGCAACTCTGCTTGTGGAGAGTCACTTAACAAGCAGAGGAGACATGTGGTCTGAATATCTTCTCCCATTGCAACTCTCTGCATAGCCCCCTCTCAGCTTGGGTATGGGCGGTCTCACTCATCTGAGAAATATGCCAGGGCAGGGAGGCGCTGAAGTGCTCCAGATGGCAGTGTCCAGCTGTGGCAGAGGTGAGCGAGGACGCTATCAAGGAAGGGAGGAAAGAGTAGAGAAGGCAGTAACGGGGGGGGGGGGTTGCAGGGGGGGTATATAGGGTCAGTTGGAACGAAAGACAAGCCCTCAGCTCTTTTCTCTTTTGTGCCTCCTATATTTTTTGTCCCTGAGTGATGCTCTCCAGGCCCAGACCACACGTTACTGTTTTCTTTCAATCAGAAGATTCAGTGAGCCCTGTGTGCCCCCAGTGCCACAGTCCACCCCCGCTCTCTGTCTGTCTGTCTCTGTCTCTGTCTCTGTCTGTCTCTGTCTCTTTCTCTTTCTCTGTCTCTCTCCCTTGCACACACACACACACACATACATATGTTTGTACTTGTATTTTTGTGAGGACCCCTCATTGCCTGCTTTCGTTCCCTAGCCGTTAACCCTAACCTTAACTATCAGAACTACAACTCTAACCCTAACCCTAACCTTAACCTTAACCTAATCCTAATTCTAACCTTAACCCTAAAACCCAAGTCCTAACCCTAAAACAGACCTTTAAAGAAGTGAGGACTGGCCAAAATGTCCTCAGTCTGATGGTTAAAAACTCAAATTGGTCCTCACAAAGATGGAAGTACAAGTACACACACACACACACACACACACACACACACACACACACACACAAGTACAAGTACACACACACACACACACACACACACACACACACACACACACACACGCACACGTGCGCCTGTCTTGGGAGAGCAATCCCTCCTCTGTAACTCTCCCTGAGGATTCTTCCTATTTTTTTTTCCTAGTTGAAGTTTTTTTTAGGGAGTTGTTCTTTAGAGAGTTGTTCCTGCGAGGGTCTAAGGACAGGATGTTGTATTGCTCTAAAAGCCCCTTGAGGCAAATTTGTAATTTGTGATATTGGGCTATACAAATAAAATTGACTTGATTTGACTTCACACACACACACACACACACACACACACACACACACACACACACACACACACACACACACACACACACACACACACACACACACACACACACACACACACACACACAAGACACAGACAGACACATACTCTCCTCCTCTTCCACCTTCTCATCTGTGACGCCCCCTCTGAAACACAATTGGGTCTGGAATGCAACTTCGTCAGTCACACAGGCATATTAAAGCAAATACGCCCCACCCTGCAGCAGTGGGGAAAAGGGAGGGGGTCTGATAAACATTGCCATCTCTTCCCTTATTTATTGCTGCCAATTCTCTGGTATATTGAGAGAAAAGGATGTGGTGTGGTGTGGTGTGTGTGTGTGTGCATGTGCCATTCAGCCCTTCCTGCTACCTACCTTTTGGTATGCTTTAGCTGTGACATCCCTTGACACACACAAGCATTCACACACACACAAACATGCATACACACACACACACACACACACTCACATTCACATTCACAAATATGCACACACTAACACACAGTACAACACACACATGCACATGAATGCATGACCTTCAGCTTCTCTTCTCTTTCCCGCCCCCTGCCATCACAGTATTTCCCTGAGGGCTTGCACAGAGGGGTAAGGGGAGCACCGTCCCACATCCACCATCCCATGTGTGCGCTGTATCTATACGTTTGTGTGGGGGTCTTTGAGACCCCCCTACCCATCTCAGCACCCACTCATGTGATCATTAAAACAGTGTCAATGGTTTGTACGTCTTGGGCCTTATGATTTATGATCAGACGACTGAACAGGGCTAATATCTGGGGGATGTTTTGTGTGTGTGTGTGTGTGTGTGTGTGTGTGTGTGTGTGTGTGTGTGTGTGTGTGTGTGTGTTGATGTTTGGTGAGATTTCCTACACCCAGGGCCCATAGTCAAGGAGTGAGAGGGGCTAAAGCTACTGAGATAAATCAGTTTCAGCCATTCATTTGTTTCTTTATTGTGTTTGGAAACCCAAGAAATCTGCATGGACAAGGATATTGACCTGGATGAGTCACATTACACACATGACATAATATACCTCTATGAAGAGGAATAGCTTACTTAAGTAGGCAGAGGAAGTAAAGGTATTTAATATTTATATACAGTGTGTCAATGTAGAATGTATTAAGCTCACAATAATTGAACCCCCCCCCCAAAACAACAACATTGGGTCTCAATGACAGCCCACAGTAGTCAGACAAGATAATACTGACTGCCTTTGTAAAAATAAAACAAAAAAGCAAACAAAAAACAACAACAACAAAAATGGTGCCAGAATCAAACCATTAGGTGTTTTGGGACACTCTTTACCATATGCTATGCTAACCTTTTTATAGAGGTCAGTTTAGATTTTTGTTTTACTTTTGGTTTGTCTTGAACATTTTGCATCATATCCATTCATTCTTTATCTCCTCCACCAAGTAGTTTAAGATGTCAGAGGGGCTTTTAGGTATGAATACTTCCGCAAATGTCTCTGATATTTCAATGTCACGGCTGTGATATTTGGTATTCAGATTGGTATTTAAAATGAGGCATCAATACAAAGAAATAAAACATCTGTGGCGCTCACAGAAATGGAGTCACACAGAAGCTGAGAACACATGCTGGAGATTATTTTTGGAGAGTACGAGGGAATTTTTTCCATGGTCTTGACTCTTGTGTTTGAATGCTAGTGCATGGGCTTGTCAGGCAGACAGGGAGATGGTTTAGACACTTTGAGCCAAGAATGAGCCAGCGATCTGACTTCTCCAGTGGAACCAGTGGCATTCTCAGAATCAGAGCTAGATAGCTCCCGAATAACTCTGATAACTCTGCACAGCCTCCAGCCACATAACTTCTTAGATAATTTGAATTCTGATCCCCTCCACACACACACACCTACACATGCACTCTATTTGCATTAAGTTGGCCTCAAAAACAAAATTGCAAGCCCTTTCTGCAAAGAATCTCTCTCTCTTTGTCTGTCTGTCTGTCTCTCTTTGTCTGTCTGTCTGTCTCTCTCTCTCGCTCTCTCTTTCCCCTCTCTCTTCCCACCCTCCCACCACAACAGACATCCTCCCTCTGTTCTCATAGTGAAACTGATCCAATTTGTCCTCTCTCCACCAGGTGTAGATGTTCCAGGTGCAGCGGGACCCAGGCTCCGTGTCAGAGAGGGTCGGCGAGGCTGCTTCCACCTGGGCCACAGCACTCCTCTGAAACGCAGCTCGGCGTGGCCTCTTTCTGAGCCACCCTGCACCACAAACCCAGTACAGACAACAGAGCTGAGTCAGATCGGCAGACATTCATAAAGGGAAGCCGTTTTGTGTGGTTGAACTGAGCTACTACCTCTTTCGGTGGCTTGGTCTTGTGCAGAGAAGGAGGTGGACTAAGAGACCGGAGTTATCTTAGTCTGCTCTTCGACCTCTGACCTCTGCCGCCATGACGACTGCAGTACAGCCCAGCGAGCTGGTGTTTGAATTTGCCAGCAATGGGATGGACGAAATCAACCAGGTACCTATAACAGTAAAGAAATACTGACTATTCAGTTCTAACTAATTTTGTTATATGTTTTCTTCTGTTTTTTTACATCACTGGATTTGTAGTTTACACTCTACTGTAAGCAAAGGGCTCATTTAATGAAAAAGACCTTTGGACCAGTTCAGTACCACTCATCTTTCTCAAACACCCATTTCTCAACGACATCCTGTTGATTAATGTAGACTTTTCAAAGCAAGGGAAACAAACTTGTGTAAACAGCGTGGATAGTGGGACAGAATTAGTTTCGGGTCAGAGCAGTTGATGTTTAATTCTGAAGATGCAGTAGTTTGGAAGGTGTGGTTACAAAGGCATGGGTATGGGGGGTTTGAAGCAGACAGGAGATTTGGGAACTGGAGTGCAGTCTGACAGCGGAGTAAAGATGGAAAAAATGAGACCAGACCTTGAGTTAATACTATGTTGCTGTGTGTGGGAGGAGAGGGTGGGGCCTGGACATGAAATATGTTCATGACACAAAGGTTACTGTGTGTATGTGCATGAGTGCCGGTGTCTGTCTGGGCCTCATTGCCCAGCCAGGTGAGCTGTTATCTCAACCCCACATCCTTGTCTGAGTCCAGTGGAGCAGGTTCGAGTGTGAGAGTAAATGTGTGAGTGCATTTAGGCGTATCTGTGTGTGTGTGTGTGTGTGTGTGTGTGTGTGTGTGTGTGTGTGTGTGTGTGTGTGTGTGTGTGTGTGTGTGTGTGTGTGTGTGTGTGTGTGTGTGTGTGTGTGTGTATCTAGAGTGACGAGTTGTCACTGGATCCCTGAATAGCACCGGTTCAGGCCTAACTTGAAAGACCAGTTGCCAAGCTGTTTGGAGGTGATGGGATAATTCTACCAAGGGGACCGGCATTGTTCCAGGACAGCAATATTGTTCCTCTTGCCACCTACGCAGGCAATTATCATTATGCTGTTATTTACCAAGTCCTCGAAATGCCCAGTAATATCTTGGGAATGACATTTGAGTGTGTTGCTGACCTTGTCAGATTCAGCGTTTTGTTTTGCTCAGTTGTGGTAAAAATCTGTTTTGGACATGATGAATCCATTGAAGCATGGGGGAACCTTTGCTAGCCTTAACCCAACCTTAGCTTAACGCGACTTGGCATACTATCAAACCATGACTGCATAATAATGTTTGTGCTGGAACTATGAGGAGCTACAACATTGAACGATAGTTTAAACCTGACTAAACAATGGAGGGAAGACCTGGAAAGAGGCATACATGCCCTTTTTGTTAGAAATTAAAGAAAAAAAAAGTCATTATTTCCTTATTTTGAATGTATTAAGTGGAGATGAGTAACTTTTCCTTTCTCGCACTGGGGAAAAATGCATTTGACATATTCCTTTCATAGCTGTGTTTAGAGGTCCTCTTATGCCGTAGGCCACCGCACTTCCCTCAAAAATACAATTAGGAGGATATTAAGAGTGTATTGATGGCTTTATTCAAATGGGTAGCCGGGCTGGTAAAGCAGAAATGAGTGGGGGTGTAGGGGAACTGCTTAGATGGTGTCCCTTTCATTGCTGGAACAGGGAAGTCAAAAATGCAAATGGGGCCTGATTCTTATCTCCCCTGTTTCTCTACCAAACAGTATTCGAGACAACAAACAGGAAGATGCATTCACACCCATAGTAAACAGATATCCAGTTGTACAAAAACCCAAAGCTACAGTCCTGAATATCATTGTTTTGTGTAATTTTGCGAACACATATGGACGCTGTGGAAACTGCAGGGGTGTTTGAGCCATTCAGATCACAGAGATCCAGTGCTGCTACATCCTGCACAAAAACAGGGCTGAACCGGGGTATTAGTTATTGATGTTGTAACATCTGTTGACAAAGGTCTTTTAAGAACTTGTTCTGCAATATCTACCTTTTCGCCACGCCATTTTTGCTTCCTCCTGAAACCTATCTTCTTTTTCTGTATTTAGCTGTCATGTTGAAGACTGAAACCAATAGACACCTTAACATGTTATTTGCATGAAAGTCCTACCTGTCAAGAATCATCAGAACGAGCAACTAGTGAAGCATTGATCATTTGGATATTAGTGCGTTAACTATTGTCTTAAATGCAAATAGAACTTATCAAAGGTGACATTTTTTTGTATGTAAATCTTCAGGATTGTTGCATAAACAATGCAAATAATCGCATTTTGTTGCATAGCATAGGTTTTACACAGCAAAATGTCTAATATGTTGCATTGTATTGTTCTTCAAAACATCCTAAGTCAAGTTTTTTCGTTGTCAGAGTTGTTGCCTTACACATTGCAGCCTTCCTTTAGCTGGTCAAAACGTCACCTAGTTTATACAATAACGCGAGACCAGTTTGTTCACAGCAAAAACAGAGTCTTGTTACAAAAAAACAACTGCGGAGACAAAACTTCAGACGTCTTCTGCTCTGTCAGCAGACTCTGTGGGATGCAGTCTGTGTGTATGTGTGTGGTTGAGAAGAAAGGGGAGGGGGAGAAGAGAGGAGAGGAGCATGCAGACCTAGGGAATTAAACAGACTGAAATGATAGTCCAAATGCCTTGATGCACACACACACACACACACACACACACACACACACACACACACACACACACACACACACACACACACACACACACAAGGACAACGGGCATCAATAATCCCAGACATGGGGAGATATGGTGCCCTTTCAGAGCTATCTAATAACATGTCTGCAACAGGCTCTGATAATCGAGAAACATACTGTGGATGTCAATGAGATGTTGATAGTTTCCACGGTCAAAGCAAAAGCCACAATTTTCATGTGCCCCGAGAGGCCTCATGTTTTCTCTCAGCAGCGTTTGCTGATACCACAGAAATACTTTTGTGTTGATCTTCCATGATTTGGTACTCATCCCATTTAACTATCTAGCTTAAAACTCAGAAATTCAGTATCAAGGTAGGATGTAAATATAAATCATACTTTTATTAAACTCCTACTTGGTTAACACCGTTTAGCGTTGCTCAGGAGATGTAACCATCTCACACAGTGTAGAAATAATGGGCCAAGCTCTGTCTGTCTGTTAATTAATTTCCCAGTTAAAGTGTAACAAACTGTGAGTGTAGCCTTGGACTTTATTGGCGCTTCCTCCCACCCCCACGGCTCAAGGCCCAGACACCTGGAATGCTCCAGGGGGTTCAAACCAACAATGGAGACTTGTGTGAAGAGACAGATAAGCCTTTATCCAAAATAATCATCCTTCTAGGCTTACAATATTTTTCTGTAGCCCTTTTTCCTAGTAAGACATCCTCTTGTAAGACCATCAGTTGCCTTGCTAACAATGTATTCTATATTTTTTTATGTTTTGCATAGAAAAGTGGCTATTTTACCCCTTATTTGGGGAGGATTGCCTGCTTTGTATCATAGCTGTTGCAGTATTCTTACAGTAGCAGTGTGCTCTGCTGTGGAACTGCAGCAGCTTTTTTGTCATCACATAGTATATACATTTTATATGTTTAGCTTTGATATAGTCATGAAACACATCCAAGCAGCATAAACCCTGCAGGAAAGGAGCAGCGTCATCTGCTGGTTCGTACCATTTCTGCAGTAACAGGAAACCTTTGAAGCGTAGTCTGCTGCCATCTCTTGGTAATCCATTGGTTTAGTAGTTTTTGCTAATGCCCTTCTGCATAGAAACCCATATCCATTCCACTGTGTGAATAAATGGCATCAAAATGCTAGTTCTGAATCTTTTCTTTTTGTCATATGCAGAGGGGAAACAGATGGAAGATAGACCTTTTCATGTCTTTTACCAACTGTTTTTTTAGTTCGTTCCACTTGCATGCTTATTTTGTGTTGCCATACTTTTCGAATGTTAGAAAACGGATGAATGGAAAATGGTTCGATAAACTTGCTGGAGCCAGGAAAATAAAACGTCCTGGTAGATGAGGAAGAATTTGTTTGCTGCAGAAGCGTCCTGAGACTCACTTATTCAAAGAACTAAGCTTGATTCTGTAGGCTATTTGTACTGAATCTGTAATATCTACTCAATGGGCACTCCACACTGTCTGTGCTGGAGGATCTGTCAGGTATGCTGTGTTCTTCAATAGCTCTCATGTTGTTCCCAATCGGTTTGGCCCAAGCTATGGTAATTTCCTCCATTGCCCTGCTCCTTCCTGTATGAGGCAATTCCATGCTTGAAATGAGAAGGCCAGGCTGGAAGTGCCAGAGCAAGATGGGGGCATGATAAGAAGGGGGGGGGGTGTCGATGTCGTGGTAGGGGGGCGTTGCTCATCTGAATTTTTTGATTATCTGTTAACATTCATTTGGGTTTATATAATCTCTTAGCATAGGATTAGCCTCTCAGGAGAAGCAGGGCCCTAATCAAACAGCTGATTCCTGCCTCCTCAAGTCGGTCTCAGTGGACCGTGCTGAAATGAGATCTCCTTCGACAAGAGTGGGTATGAATATACAATAGCTTACAGGAAAATGAAAAGAAGAGGGACCGTTCAAATCAGTTTATAATACGGAACTAGAGAGTCTGATTGTGGTATTTTTTTATGTTTCTGGTATTGTCTGGCAAACGTTTTGTTTTTTCTTTTGAAAATTGAGATATACTTATTTATGTATTTCTGGACAGTTACACACACACACACACACACACACACACACACACACACACACACACACACACACACACACACACACACACACATTTGTTGTCCTATATATGCGAGGACCCTCATTGGCTAAACTCATTCCCTAGCCCTTAACCCTAACCTTAGCCATCAGAAATACATGGCTTTTCTTAACCCTAAACCCAAAATAGACCCCTGAAGAACAGAAGACTAGCCAAAATGCCACCGCTTTGCAAAAACGCTCTCCCTCTTATGATTCCAAAGTTAAATTAGTCCTCACAAATATAGCTGAACACACACACACACACACACACACACACACACACACACACACACACACACACACACACACACACACACACACACACACACACACAGAGTTTACCTGTGTTCCAATATCTAATACCTTTCTCCGGTTCGGCGTCTTTTGTGGGTGCCCCTCTCTGTTCAGCTGGATGACCCGTCAGTGTTCCCAGCAGTCATCGTGGAGCAGGTGCCCGCAGCTGACCTGATGCAGGTCTATTCAGGTCTGGAGTCTGACGAGGTGGCTAATGGCATCATGGTGGACACCAGCCTTCATGTGGTGGAGGAGCCCATCCTTGTGGGGGATGTGGACCTTTCAGGTGAGGAAGGAGAGAAAATGGGAGGCTACAGTTAATCACAGCATTGTTTTCTTAATTGTTGATAAAGGCGAACGGCATGTGTTCAGTAATGTACAAACAGTACGTTTAATATTAATGGGCAGGGCATCTGGGTAGTGTAGTGGTTTATTCCATTGCCTACCAACACGGGGATCACTGGTTCGAATCCCCATGTTACCTCCGGCTTGGTCGGGCGTCCCTACAGACACAATTGGCTGTGTCTGCGGGTGGGAAGCCGGATGTGGATATGTGTCCTGGTCACTGCAGTAGCACTTCCTCTGGTCGGTCGGGGCACCTGTTCAGAGGGGGAGGGGGAACTGGGGGGAATAGTGTGATCCTCCCCCGTGCTACATTCCCCTGGTGAAACGCCTCACTGTCAGGTGAAAAGCGGCTGGCGACTCCACATGTATTGGAGGAGGCATGTGGTAGTCTGCAGGCCTCCCCGGATTGGCAGAAGGGGTGGAGCAGCGACCGGGATGGCTCGGAAGAGTGGGGTAATTGGCCGGATACAATTGGGAAGAAAAAGGGAAAAAAAATTAATGGGCAGCACACTTAACTCAGAACAGATACACACAGGCAGGACTTTGCAGGAAAGGCATGCCAGTAGCGCTCACATTTTGTCACAGGTCAGCTATGGACCAAATGTCAACATCTTCACTTTTGTGTTGTGGCTTTGTCTACCTTTCCTGTTAGTCTGCCTTGACTTTTATATAAGGGTTTGTCACCACTGTCAACAGATTTGTGAGACGGCAAACTTGTAATGTTAACGGGCATAAAGAAAATCCAGTAGCAGTGCTAGCCAGTTAGTTGCAGCCAACAAATGCTGAACTAGGCAATGTATATCTATTCATGAATAGGATGATTTTTTTTTTCTCAAGCCTCCACAACACAGCCTGTATAATTGTCACCACATGGATCTAATCTGCCTAATAGAAACACCAGTCTCTGGCACAGAGGATAGCATGGAGACCAATGAGGCTGCAGCAGCTCTTCTTAATATGGAGTCACCAAACAACATTTTGGATGAGAAACGCATGAGTAAGTCTCTTTTTTTTACTGTTTGTTCATCAGAGGCAATGAGGAATACAGCAGTTTTGGTCTTACTTTGTTGTTGAGGTATTGCAACAGTTACGTTATGAGAGACATTCATCGAAGACATTCACAGGTTTGGTTACATGTTTTTTTTTTTTTAAATTTCAGTTCACGCCTATGGCACTCTGCTTGAGTCAGACCTGAGTTACATCCCACTGAGACCTGACCAGATAGACAACAGTTGCCTCGAGGTGTCCCTGGATGAGGACACCTCATCCATGGATGAGATTCCCCAAAAGAGTCCCTCCAAGCCCCAGAAAAAAAACAAAGGTGATTCAACCATTTTTTTTTCACCTATGGGTGGCATTGTTAGAACACAACAATTTTATCTTCTGTACCAGTGGAATTATGTTTTCTGTGGTTAACAGCGATGCAGGTAATTGGGTGTTTTGAAGGTGACCCTTGACCCCAAAATGCCCTGTGCTTCATTTCCTGTCACAGTGCGCAAGCCACGGGCAGTGCGTCCCTGCTCTCCAATCACCACTCCGAACCTGCCACTCAGGAAGAAGAGCAAAGAGGGCAAAGGTGAGCCTTACTAACTAGTGTGCTTCTCTGAGACAACGAAAAGCGAGGTCTTTCCTCCCCCCTGTGCACCCTCTATGTTTCCTCTCGTGGGGGCATGCAAACAGCAAGCCCTTAACCCCTACAGTCCAACAGGAGTGCATTCCGGGTAAGTTAATTGATGAGGTTCTCTCAGAGTGCTGCGTTTCACAGGGAAATAGAAGTGATTATGCGCCGGAAGGCACATTGATGCACTACCGATCTAACCACAGTGGTTCTTCTGGATGTGACCCGTCTTTGTGCCATAGAGAACAAGACACAGTGGGGTGGGGGCAGGGGACTGGCGACAGGCGGTTCAACTGCACACATATACATCACCCTGTCATGATGTCTGGGACATGAGTGGCTGCTGGAAGGGTTGCTGTTTTTAACCACTTCTGACCAAAGCGTCTAGCAAACAAGAATAATCTGCTGCCAAGCCCCATGTAATAAATTTGCTGCCCAAGTGCACACACTCTCAAATGTGTACATACACACACACACACACACACACACACACACACACACACACACACACACACACACACACACACACACACACACACACACACACACACACAATCAAAAACAGACACACAAGGAAAACTGATTTATTTAGGTTATAAGAATAAGAACAGTGCCAGGTATAATTGCATTGTTGACATGTTGCGTTTATTAATTAACGGTCTGAAATGCTAGATAAATTATAGAGGTTCATAGCGGCACCCTGAGGCTTCGCAGTAGAATTCTAATAGGCTTGCATATATAAAATGTGATTTGATCTATTCTCCCCTAAATTGTAGGCAACACCATCTACCTGTGGGAATTCCTCCTGGCTTTACTGCAGGATAAAAACACATGTCCCAAATATATCAAGTGGACTCAACGGGAGAAAGGTATCTTTAAACTGGTGGACTCCAAGGCTGTGTCCAAGCTTTGGGGCAAACACAAGAACAAGCCTGACATGAACTACGAGACCATGGGAAGAGCTCTCAGGTAACAGGCTCATGTCTAGAGGCTCTCCCTTCCAACAAGCGAAAGACTTCATTACCACATCATAAGAACTATTCATATGCACATTAGCTTCCATTAGCTTCAGCACTGAACCCTGCTGACACATACACGTATGTAGACACACAGATAGGTTCATAACCATATACTGTTATAGTAACTGAACACTGGAAGAGAGGGGTCTATAATAATTTCATCATGTTAGCTTATATAATGTATTAGCTCTGTATCCACACTTTCCTGCAGGTACTACTACCAGAGAGGTATCCTGGCGAAGGTGGAAGGGCAGCGGCTCGTCTACCAGTTCAAGGAGATGCCATCGGACCTGGTGGTAATCGAGGATGAAGACCCAGCCTCTGACACCAATGCTGGGTACGGGAACCAGAGATCCTCCAGCCACGGGCGATCAGTGGTTCGTGGAAGCTCCAGAGGGCACGGGAAGTCCCATGGTCAACACCCCGTGTCGTTGAAGCAGGTGAAGAAAGAGCCATGCAATGAAGGTCTGTACTACGAAGCCAATGGTGACCAGTCAGAGCAGCTTCTTCAGACGGTTCACATGTTGCAGCCTCATCAGGGGGCGGCCATGTCGGCTTCAGCACAAACTATGAGGTGAGAGATGAAGCAAGAGGATCATGCGACCTGGAAAGTAATGCACAGACTTGTGTCTATGTACACTTTCCGAATCATGGGATTTCTTGTATTTTTTTCAGAGGAATGCACATTTTTGTCTGAATACAATTTTCTGTATTTATGAGTATGAGGTAGTCATTGAAAAACGTGGACCCAGGCACTTACAGTGGGTTCTCAGTAATGTTAGGGAATTTCTTAGCTGATTTACTTACTGATTTTAATGTTGTAGCTGATTTGTAGTGGAGGTTAGCACAATTGGCAAATGTAGAAGGGGTGTAATAATCAGTAATTTCCTTCTCTCCACTGTTACCTCTTGTCCTACAGTAAACAAACAACAAAATGTATTCAGATTGGAGGGGTAAAACCATCTACTGTATGGTGCATATTTATTGGGGTTTGTGTGTGTGTGTGTGTGTGTGTGTGTGTGTGTGTGTGTGAGACATGAAAAGGTTTGGGATCCTCTCACATATATGATAAAACACAGTGTGGCATAGCATGCGCACACTAATACACAAACTTTCACACAAACACACGCCCATACATGTGCGTCATGGAGAGTCCAGTGTCAGAGTGACTCAGTTTCTCTCTGTCAGCCTTGTATTAAATGGCAAAGATCTTTTCTCTGTGTAAACCTTGCATCTAGGAAAAGACAGCTTTTCAGTAATTGAGAGAAAAACAGCCCATCCCCATAGGTGTGTTATAGTTCTCACTGTGCTGCCACTGATTTGGTGATGTCCCTGGGCTGTGAATAGTGATGTTTGCTATCAGCACGTAACATTTCTGAATACGGATCTCCTCAGCCCAACCCCCCCCCCAAAAAAAAACAAAACGACTATGTAGTCACTAGATAAATGTAAACTTTGGCTTTATTTCAATGTATTAATTGATGGAAAAGTATAAACAATATGAGTATATAATACATCTGTGTAAATACTCTAATATGTACTATGCTGATACTACTACTACTACTACTACTACTAGTATGCGTCACGGTGGCACAGTGGCTAGTGCAGTCGATTCACATTAAGAAGGTCCTGGTTTTGAGCCCCGGGGTAGTCCAACCTTGGGGGTCGTCTTGGGTCATCCTCTGTGTGGAGTTTGCATGTTCTCCCCATGTCTGTGTGGGTTTACTGCGGGTGCTCCAGTTTTCTCCCACAGTCCAAAGACATGTAGATCAGGTGAATAGGCCATATTAGATTGTCCCTAGGTGTGAATGTGTGTGTGTGTGTGTGTGTGTGTGTGTGTGTGTGTGTGTGTGTGTGTGTGTGTGTGTGTGTGTGTGTGTGTGTGTGTGTGTGTGTGTCGGCCCTGTGATGGACTGGCGGCCTGTCCCAGGGTGTCTCCCTGCCTGCCGCCCAATGACTGCTGGGATAGGCTCCAGCATCCCCACGACCCTGAGAGCAGGATAAGCGGTATGGATAATGGATGGAATATACATTGGACAGGTCAATTTACTGGAATAATGCAGTGAGATAAAGTGTTGCTCTGATGTCTGCATAAGGTGAAAATGCTCGATGATGTTTTAAGCCCCCAACGTACTCTTCAAGGCAGTGCTGCATGGAGGACACTCCCTGCCCCCTACAGTTTCAGCCAATCACAGCACTGGCGCTAGATTTCAACTTTTTCCCTCCTTCTGCAGTGAAGGAGTTCGACTCAAACAAACGTCAATCTTAAAAGTGCAGCGTTTGACGTAAATATCCTTTTAAACAAAAGTTTGACTCGTGTACATTCACAAAAAGACCCTAGATTGCATTTTGGCGACAGTTTTGCTTTAACTTACTTAGCTGCTATGTCTAGATGTCTTACAACTTATCTAGCAACAACTGGATGCCTAAAGGAGTTTTGGAAAGACACCCACTCAACCATGCCTTCGTGCAGCTCACTTAAAAGTAGGTTGTCTTGTAGTTGTTTAAATAAGCAGACTGGGAGACATAGGCTAATGCCTAACTACATAGCAAGAGCACTACTCAGTTGCTCTCATAACCACCCAAAAAATGAATTGACTGCCTGGAACTTAGCTAGCACTAACTGTAACTGCTAGCCCATTACTAAGTAAACTCTGTCCTGCACGGATAAGTTTAAAAGTAGTACATGCCAACATAAACTGAATGCGCACCACTGCCAGCTATTTGAACAGATTGACTGCATTTGAGCTAACCTTGGCTTAAAATAGTTAGCTAAAATCTACCATTGCAATCTGTTTACAGTTAGCTAGCTAGCTGAGGTGTCCGTTCAGCAAAGAAAATCCCTAGCAACTAGTGTTGGCTATATTTCGAAGCATATGTCATTGAGCACCAGTGCTGTGATTGGCTGAAACTGTAGGGGGCGGGGAGTGCCTTCCATGCAGTGCTGCCTGGAAGAGTACGTTGGCTTAAAACACCATCGAGCGTGAAAAACAGGGACAACAAAATGAAATCTGTTTAATCTCAGTAAAGTGTACAGATAAAGAGCTAATATCTTCGCTATGAACTCAATTTGCATAAGATGCATTGAGTTGTTCCTCTCAAAATAGCTTCAACCGTACATATTGAAGCACAGTGCGGCAGTGCTAACGGTATTCAGCCAGAAAATATACAGACGTCCAGAAACTCAATTTAGCCCTGTCATTACTTAAACTTTTCTAATAATTCTGTAGAGCTGTCCATCAGTATATCATTATTTTCTCTCTAGACACAGGCGACAGAAATACATATAATAAAAATAATGATGACAATACATTTTAATCATAGAGCATTTTTAAACTGACAGAAATCTCAAACTGTTATAAAATGATAAGAAAAACAATAGGGAAAAACACATTAAAGTAGACAGTTAATGGGGCAATGCATCTCTATATTAAGTGAAATGTACTTAAGCATAACAAAAATGGCATGGGTGACACGGTGGTCCAGTGATTAGCCTCACAGCAAGAACGTCCTGGGTTTGAACCCCGGCGTTGTCCATCCTTGGGGGTCATCCCGGGTCGTCCTCTGTGTGGAGTTTGCATGTTCTCCCCGTGTCTGCGGTGGGCTGTGTCCGGGTGCTCCACTTTCCCCCACCATCAAAAAGACATGCATGTTAGGGTTTATACTTTTGTCTGTGTCCCTGAGCAAGGCAATAGAAAGAAGAACTGGAGTTGGTCCCCGGGCGCTGCACAGTGGCTGCCCACTGCTCCTAGCTACAGAGCTAGGATGGGTTAAATGCAGAGAGGAGTTTCCCCATGGGGATTGGTGAAGTCGTGAGGCAGGACCCGGACGACTGTAAATTAATGGAGGGACCGGGGGTGTATCAGTTAACTGTGGGAGGAGAGGGGATGCACGGAGGTTGGTATTACCCTAAACCAAACTTGCCTTAGCAGGTGCAATCCTGAAATGATGAAGAAAGTGACGGAAAAAATAACCTAGCCCCTAATGAATGCCCGGCTAGCCATGTTGCTCCCGGAGACACGTGCAACCATCAACGGAGGCACCTTAGAAGGCTACAATGATGCTAAGGGGGCGTGATGGCCTTGAGATGTAGAACCAGAGGCTCCTTGAGAAAGCAAGTTGTGGGACCCCCACACCGGATAGGGCTCAGATACAATAATCTCGGTGAGATGACACTCTGGTGAGATAAGAATGATCGTCTCCTAGTGGGAAATATGTCGGTAGAAACAGGGCAGGTTAGACGTGTCGTCAAAAAAAAAAAATGCAAATAATTCATTGGGTTCAACTCCTCATGCTTGTGCCATCTGATAATGAAAATAATGACAGTATAATTTTTTCAGCTATGTAATGCATTTGATGGTAACACAAAACAGTAAATAGGTCTATATGTTTGAACTACATTTCATCTTCAGAATATCAGTGGTTTTCTTACCTAGATTACTGAGCATGCATAAATACATTTTCAGAATAAGATACACAATTTGACCTGTTTTGGAAATCATTATTCAGTGCTTTTGAATTTTGTGTTTGATTTTGAGTTTCTCCTGCTTGCTTCTCACCTCACAAACCTCACTGGTGCATTGCTGTATCAAGGAGGGAATTTTGGATCATAACTCCATATCGAGTGGAATAAACCGTACAGATTTAATGGAATTCTGTATGGCTGTCATTAAAATGACTTACTATATCGGTCTATTTCCGTTTTGCATATGTATGACTCAGGTATGACAACAATGTAAAAAGATGATTAAGCTGGATGCTGGTATGAATTGATATTTTGGGGTTATCTAAAAAGATCTGTTTTCTCTTTTAAGGACGATCAATATTCCTGCCTCAGTTCCCATGGTTTTAACATCCTCTGGCTCACTCCAGTCTGTGCCTCTCACCACTGTTCTGGCCAATGGGGACTCGAACCACTCCTCTCCCCCACGGGTCATCCTCCACACTGCTCCCTCCACCGCAGCATGTGGTAAAGACGTGCTCACCATCCAGACGGCCTCTCTGACAAATGGGACCAGCAACCTCCCGGATAGCCTCCGCCAGCAGCTTCTAGTCACCAGCCTTGGTTCCCCCACCACCTCCTCCCCGTCTTCCTACACCTCCCAAGCAGGAGTCCTCAGCTCCTCTGCCTCCAGTCTCAACAGTCTCCCCCACCTGGTCACCCTCAATGCGGCTAATGGTCAGACCATGGTGACCCAGCAGCCTGGCACCGTAATAGCCACTGTGCTCAAGTCCGGCGACTTCCATGGGCTCCAGGTCAAAGAGGAGATGCTGGACCCCAACTATTTCCAGTCCCTGGTCAACAGTGATCCGTCACTGGTGGCAAGTACCTTTGAGAAGGAAGAGATGGTGGTAGGGGATGCCGAGCTGAATTATAGGACTGTGATCATTGATACCAGTCAAAGCCGGGAGCCCGAGGCTGCAAATGAGACTACAGTTAACGGACATTTTTCCCAAAGCAGCAGTCCCAGTGAGGGCCTGACCCCTGTGGAGGAGCTTGAAGTGCGTGGGGAGATGTCCCTGCAGCCTGAGCTGGGGATCAAGGGCCTTCAGGAGCTGCCAGTCTCCATCCAGCTCCCGGCAAACTTTATTCAGATAAAGACAGAGCCCGCAGAGGCCTAGGGCTTCAGGACATTTCCATACATGGTGAAACGAAAATTACAATAGCATCAGTTTTGATCATAGACTCAGAGGTTTCCCTTTCCTTCCAGAGTAATCTGATCTTTGAGTTAAGGGATCTTGCGCTATGTTGCTCTTAAAAGGTGGCCAATTTGGCCACAGATAGTTTTTGTTTACTCACATATTTTTTGACCATGTGCCTGATTTTGACCGTCAAGGGAATGTTAAATTTTTCAAAGATATCATTGACCAGAGACTACATTCTGTAGACACCCTTACACACACACACACACACACACACACACACACACACACACACACACACACACACACACACACACACACACACAACCTTCCACTCGAGGAGAACAGCCATTGGATAAACCAGGGATCCCCAAATACCAACTGTGCCAGTCAGATTAGTCATTTTCCTACCTGTACACCTCATCTGATTTGTGTCAGACTTTGGCTCCAGTAGGAGAACGCAGCAAACCAAAAACAGCAGACTGAACGCCAAATGATGCAATGAAATGAGACTTACGGTAAACTCGGTGTGGTATGTGGTTGTTCTTTTCATATTTTCTTTTTTTCTTAACCCACACTCGAGTTCCTCTTTCCCCAGGGCTGAGGGGTGCAGTATCGTGGCATCCAATCAGATGAAAAATCACCTCTGACCTAAACTGAAGAGTGCCTTATAGGAAGTTCAAACAGCTTAAGACTCTTCTCTGGAGATGTCTGGGAAAAAGGTTCAAATGGATTGGATGTTGTTGTTGTTGTTTTTTTTTCCACACAAAGAGTTGCAACTTTTCAGAATTTGTTATTTGTTATTTTCACATTGTCAATAAGGTATGTGTTTCCCCCCCCTCCATTACTTCTAGCCTTAAAAAAACAGCAACACTGTGTTACTATGGAAATGGGCATTTTCTGTCCACCAAGGACAGTCCAATATCAGACCTGTTTGTATATAGCTGCAGACCTAAAGCAGAGAGCGATAGGGCAGGAGAAATGGAGAGAGAAAGAGAGTACAAAAGATAAAATAGATTCTATCAGCCTCAGCTGCAGAGGCCTATATCTCCACAGTTTAAATCATGTTTATATGAAATGGAATATATATGAATATACATATATATGCACATAATATACAATTGAGATTCAATTATAAGGCCATAATGAATTTATTTATTTGTTGAATTTCGAAATTCTGTATAAAAAGGCACATTTGTTTTTATCTATTTACATATGTAAACACGAGGGAACATTACAAAGGAAATGAAAGTAATACCAGGAAGCTTATTTGGCAGTTTCTTTCTTTGTTTTTGTTTTTTTAAGACCGAAACGTTTTATTTTCAAAGCATTCCATGTAATTAGTGCAGCTTCCATATTTTCACAGCTTCGAACTGGAGCCGTTGTGCAGCGCGGTTATCCTGTTGATGTCTTTGTCAATATCCTATGCTGTGCATTTGATTTCGACATGTACGGTTTTTCTCTCTTCAGCGGACATACCTCTTTGCTTTTTTTTACAACAGTCAGGCGGGTGGGCACCACGTAGTAGAATTATACATGTGTACTAAATCGTATGTGTACATTGTATGTGTACATGTTTAATAATCCTACAGTAATCCAAGCATCTCTTGGAAATCACGTCTTTTTTTTTTCTTTTTTTTTGGAGCTATTTGATGTGATACCAATGTGGTTTTCTGTGATGCACTTGCCATTCTGGTGCTCTCCTCTCCTCTCCTCTCCTCTTCTCTCCTTTTCTTTGGCCAGTTGAGTTTATTCTTTCTGTATTCTCTGTCCCAGTTTGTTAAGGACCTTTCAGCCAATACATGTGATTGGCATAGACGTTCTGCCAGTGCTGAAGCGATATTGATTGTGAGTGCTATCATGGCTAAATTGGTTGTATTTTCACTTGGGCTATATCTGCAGAGTGAAGACAGTTGGACAACCTGACTTCCATCTGCCCAGCACCTGAGGATAAGAGTTAAACGCTGCTTTACAACCCCTATGACGGCCAATGGGCTCCATATCTGCATTGACAATCTGAATGTATACGCGCTGTACAGGTATATCCGAATAGAAACATTTTGACAATCGATATTTACACCGGGTTGTGTTGTCCTGTTTCATTCAAATCAAACTGCACGGTAGTGCCGATTAAGCAAATTTTTTTTCTTGACAGTGGTTACAGAGTTTTATGTTGTGTATATTTTTGTGTCTATTCTGCCTTGACCATAAAGAACTGTTGTTTGTTAGATGCTGAGGTATGTCCGCTGTTTGTTTCTGACTATTATGTTTTATTGTTTCCATCATCTTTGGTTGTCAATGGCTTCCCCTATGCTGAAAATAGAATAGATTTTCAAATAAAATTGATGTAATAATTGAAATGACATTTTCTTTAATGAAATGCAGCCCAACTTGCATACTTGTATTTTATTTTTTTGAATTTCCCCCCCTTTTTCTCCCCAATTGTATCTGGCCAATTACCCCACTCCTCTGAGCCGTCCCGGTCGCTGCTCCACCCCCTCTGCCAATCCGGGGAGGGCTGCAGACTACTACATGCCTCCTCCGATACATGTGGAGTCGCCAGCTGCTTCTTTTCACCTGACAGTGAGGAGTTTCACCAGGGGGATGTAGCACGTGGGAGGATCACGCTAGTCCCCCCAGTTCCCCCTCCCCCCCAGACAGGTGCCCCGACTGACCAGAGGAGGCGCTAGTGCAGCGACCAGGACACATACCCACATCCGGCTTCCCACCTGCAGACACAGCCAATTGTGTCTGTAGGGATGTCCAACCAAGCCAAAGGTAACACAGGGATTCGAACCGGCGATCCCCATGTTGGTAGGCAATGGAATAAACCGCTACACCACCTGGATGCCCTGCTTAACTTGTTTTTTGTTGTGCAAGAACAGTAAGTGACAGAAGGCAGATGAATGCCACAGCACTTTTTAAATTGAACTACTTGTACATCTTCTTTGTCAGGATGAGTCAACAAGTAGTCTCCAATTAACTCATATACTTTTACATGTATCCCACGATAACAGACAGGCTGCCTTCCTAAATGCAAAGGAACGCCTGCCCCCGTGAATTTCAGTGCAGTACGTTAGGTTGTTTTACAGTTTCTAAAAATGCTAAAAACAGCTGGCCTCTCTGGATAACTGAGTTAATATGTCTTTAGTGATCAGAAAAAGCCACCGAGGTGCTGTTTCTTTTGAAGAGCCAGGTGCATATTTTCAAGTTTTGTTTGGTGTGCGGAGATGATCTACAACATAAGAGTTTAAAGGGGAGGGAAAAACTAGAGTAAAAAACTGGAATGAAGCCGTTAGCAGGCCAGAAACTGATTGGACTGCCTTCCTCCAGTTGCTGTGGGTGGATGAATACATTTGCATGTGGCATACCCAGAGCTGGAGATAGCCATGTCTGTCGCCATGCCCTAGCAAGTAAAGAAGAGAGTGTGTAAGTGTGTACATGTGGGTGTTTGTGCACTGTGTTGGTCTGTTTGTATGTGTGTGGAGAACAGCCGCCGTGTGTGTGTGTGTGTGTGTGTGTCTGTACCTGTGTGTACATGTGCATGTTAGAAGGTGAGGGTAGTGGGAAAGGTCTGTTGAGAGAGCTTTCTGGCAGCTGGGCTTGCCTGCTGTGCCTATCTTTCTCTCTCTACACCAACATGAACAGCTGTGTACCACAGTATTCCAACCCCACCATAGGGTGGGCACACACACACACACACACACACACACACACACACACACACACACACACACACATACACACACACACACACACACACACACACAGCCAGAATTTCAGTGGCAGCAACATCCACCACTAGCTACTTTATACAAGCAAACTTTACAACTCTTTGCAGATGAACAAATTTTGTGACAATGGCAGTCAAGGAGGCCCAGTATCAGCCTACTTTGCAAAATTGGTTTAAAATCAGAGCAACAGCTACTCAGTGAGCAACAAATAAGCTTAATATGTATCTAAATAGACACAGTCCTTTACTGTTCAGTGGTTCAAAGGAAGTCCACCATATGGTAAATGGAGGCTTTAATGGACTGAAAAAAAAATAATGAAAAGCTTCTTACACAGCTGTAAAGTCTGCTGCTATTCCTTGGTTAGTGAATCAGACCCTGAAGTAAGAGTGATAGCTAAGCCTTGGGAGATGAGGACTATTTCGGTGTCGCCTGCAGCCAGTGACACAGCGCGACTGTTTACTGCCGTGCCATGCTGCCTCTCACAGTGGGAACTGTTGAAGGATGATGGCTGACATTATTGTGCCCCCAGCCCATTGCAGGAATGGTACAGAGAAGGATTATTTAACCACCGGGTCACCAGACAGACTGCAACATCACAGAAAAAGAGTTGATGCGCTTAAATCTAATCTTGCTGTCTGCATTGCATAGAGACCTACAAACAGACTCATAAATCCACACTCCAACCTGCAACATCTGACATTTTTGTGTTTAAATAAAATAATAAACTGAACAGACAGTCAGACAGAGATGTAGATAGAAGCAAATTTTAGCTTATAGGCCTATGCTGTGTCATTTCTGTGGTGTCTGCCCTAATGTTTTTATTCAACGAATTAAAACATCCTTTTCAGATACTGCAAGCCGAAAATGAAATTTAACTTCTATCTATACTGTCTCTGTGTTAAATTAATTAGATCTATCTATCTGTCTATCTGTCTGTCTGTCTGTCTCTGTTATACTAATGTTCACACATGCATTGCAAACTAATACCTGCAGAAACAACATACCCAATATTCCACTAGATGGCAGTAGTACTACATGTCTTTAAAGCAATCCGCCTACAGTTTTTACTAACGCTCAAAGATGTGTTTCTCCGAGTCACTCGGCTGAATACAGACACTCCTTATACTCAGGGTTTCTCTCTCACCAGCCCAACAATAGCAAAGAATAGACATAAACGGGAGGATCAGTAATACTTGAAATGGAAATAAACAGCTGGAGGTAAAGTTTTGCTGCATTTTTAAAGCAATAACAAAAAGGAATTAATTCTCTGGTGAACTTTGGAGATAGTGGCCATTCCTAAGGCCAGGGAGGCAATATCCTTTGAACCATGCTAACCTACAAATACACATTGTCTGTACTTACATCCTGCAGCGCAACCGTTCTTTTTCTCATCCCTACCTCATCAACACACTGATAAACAAGCGCTGGAGGAATTTTTCCTAGACAGTGAATAACAAAGATTTTAAAATGAGATCCTGATGTTCTGCTTTAAAAGAGAGGGTATGGCTGATGACTGAATTGCTTGACATTTAACTTGGTCAGTGTGGAATATACGATACATTGGATACTGTGCCTTTTGTTAAAATCTACAAATTTTTAAATCAAATCTGATTTTTTTTCAAACTTAAAGATGACCTCAATGGTGCTAGAGATATCACTGACTGTTTCTTAGGGCGTACTCACACTAAGCATGGCCTATGTTATACCTGGTTAGTGATGTCGCTTTGTGGTGCAATAAACCCCGGATCGAATCCCGCACTGGGTGAGAAAATAGCTCAGTTACATCGGTGGTGGCACAGGGGTGCAGTGGTTAGCGCGGTTGCCTCACAGCAAGAAGGTCCTGGGTTCAAGCGGGGGGGTCGTCCCGGGTCATCCTCCGTGTGGAGTTTGCATGTTCTCCCCGTGTCTGCGTGGGTTTCCTCCGGGTGCTCCGGTTTCCTCCCACAGTCCAAAGACATATAGGTCAGGTGAATCGGCATTACTAAATTGTCCCTCGGTGTGTGTGTGTGTGTGTGTGTGTGTGTGTGTGTGTGTGTGTGTGTGTGTGTGTGTGTGTGTGTGTGTGTGTGTGTGTGTGTGTGTGTGTGTGTGTGTTGGCCTTGTGTGATGGCCTGTTGGCCTGTCCAGGGTGTCTCCCCGCCTGCTGCCCAATGACTGCTGGGATAGGCTCCAGCATCCCCACGACCCTGAGAGCAGGATAAGTGGTTCGGATAATGGATGGATGGACATTGGTGGCAGCGTTGGGGATCCGGAAGTGTGTAGATCCGCATAAGTCTCTTCAGAGCGCGGGTTTAACGAAGCTCGAGGGCGCACTTCCAGTAGAGAGTGACTACTGTAACCTGCCAAAAGACTCACTGGCCCCTTTAGTCGAGCGGTTAGCGATGTCGCCTTGTGGTGCAGTACACAACTCGGTTAGAATACAATAGTGCAAATGGCAGCAAATTGTATAAATATCAGAGAGTAAATCTTATAAAATAACAAGTGTTCTCTGATACTTTCATTCCTTGATTTAATTGTGATAACCATGTTGGAGTTTGTCTTTTGTGGGTTAAACTGAACTCTAGTCCCAACAAGCATGGAAAGCTCTCAGATATTATAGCTGAGACATAAAATCTGTATCAAACTCTCCAGCAGTCAGGGCTAGCCGTCCCATTCAAAATGACTCTCAAGGCTCCCATGACAATTTACCTCATGACTTACACAAAAGCCTGCCGAATGTCCTCTGAGACCTTGCCAGATAGGCTGTAACAACTAACAGCATCTTATAAAACTGGTAGTATATACCATTTCCTGACCTTACCATTGACAATACTCCAGAGCAAGGGCCTACCGAACGTGTCAGCGTCAATAAACATTTCAATGTTTGATGCGATAGGGGGCAGAAATGGGCAGAAACAAAATCTGTTTCAACACTGAGTTTATGAACTTTTCAGAGTCGCCTCAGGGGCTTGGCAGCACACTTGTCAGTTCATTTGAAGAATGTTTGCAATTATTGCCTTTGTTAACTCATGCCACTATTTTTCACTTGACATGTTGCTTTAGGCCATTGACATTATTGATTAAAAAACTACAGTATGATTGTGGTCTGAGCTCTACCAGTTCGGAACATATCCATGAAATATTCGCATGCTATGATACAGATTTACCCTCATTTTCAGAGAAGATGCATCATTGCAAGGTGTCATTGACGTCATTGATAAGTGGCCTTTGGGCACAGCATGACAACACCTTTAAAAGGTGAGGAATTGCTTTGCCCATAAAAAGTAAGACTTTGAATTTCATCAAATACCAAGTTGCTTGACTTGGTGGATGAGAGATGGAAACAGTTTATGGGCAATTCTTTGGGAGTTTGGTGAGGGGGTGCATTATGTCTGTTATCATTTATGTGTCCTTCTTTTGCGAAATGTAACATGTAGGTAAACATGAAAAACACATTCAATCGAACGCAGGTTGAGATGTGTCGACTTGTGTAGAAATGTATAAAGAGCAAGGTGTCTTCAAACGGCCGTTGTGGAGAATTTCATGACAAAATATCGGTGTATTAAAACTCTCACAATAAAGTTTTTAGTGCCATGATGAGTTGTTTCATAGACTCAAATGCTGCAAAAGAAGAAAACACCTCCACCTTCACAGACATTATCAAATGTCCTCAGTTTAAGTGAATGTACTTTGCAGTGTGTTACCTTTCATGAATCCAGGCCCCCAAAAAAATCAAAGACGCTTCTCCACGCTCGAGAGAGAGGAAGACGGTCAAGGTCGACGTTTTTCAACAGATTCGAAAAACTTTTCATCTATAGGAACATTTTATGTAATATACCATGGATAATATTTTGCATTAACTATATTTGTGTCAAACTTAATTGCCATTTTTCTTTTTCTTCCCCCGACTCCTTTTCTCCGGCCAAATACCCCACTCTTCCGAGCCGTCCCGGTCGCTGCTCCACCCCCTCTGCCAATCCAGGGAGGGCTGCAGACTACCACATGTCTCCGCCCATACATGTGGAGTCGCCAGCTGCTTCTTTTCACCTGACAGTGAGGAGTTTCACCAGGGGGATGTAATGCGTGGGAGGATTACGCTAGTTCCCTCCCAGAACAGGCACCCTGACCGACCGACCAGAGGAGGCGCTAGTGCAGCGACCAGGACACATACCCACATCCAGCTTCCCACCCGCAGACACGGCCAATTGTGTCTGTAGGGACGCCCGACCAAGCTGGAGGTAACACGGGGATTCGAACTGTTGATCCCCGTGTTGTTAGGCAACGGAATAGACCACCACGCCACCTGAACGCCCCCTTAAGTTTCTGTTTTGTACTAAATTAACCAACCAGTAGTGGAAAAAGGCATATGAGGCATGTCGTCGAAGGATATGAAGCAACTTTTCAGCAAATCTTCCAGGGAATTAATTTTGACGTGCTGGCATCATGTCTGATCATGACCATCATGTTTTGCACTATGAGAACAGAGTAATTGCCTACATGTGTTAAAAAGGAAATAACAGATCACTCCTACAATTTCTGACAAAGAAAAACAAATCTAATTCGGGTAGAAATGAACTGGATAGAAATTGGAACGTATGGAGGATGGGAAAGTAAATCGTTATGCAAAACATGCTGTGCACTTTTGATTCTGCCACTATTGTGTTTGTCTGTTTTTTTGTTTTTTTGCTTGATATCTCTGCTTTATTTTTTTGATGGCAGAACATCAATTATGTTTTGAATGTTTCCCGTTTGCTTGTCTGTCGCTTGTAGGGAAAAATTTCAACTTGACAGTTGGCGATGCCATGCTCCAGATTAAATCCTATTCACCACGTACAGACTGTTCCTGAAATAAGTGAAGATAAAACTGCATAAAATGCTGCACTATTCAAGACGTTTTACAGCTTGAAATCGTAGTGAAAACAATGCAGCATGAAGCTATGGTAATCACACCAAACAGCAACCACTGAATTAAATCAACGAATCTTTAATGATAACACTACTTAACCTGATATCAAAACAAAGAAGAAACGTGTATTTTTTCAAAATGTCTATAATATCTACTGTATGTATGCGATACGTTCTAAACAGATGGTAGAAAGGGGACTGAGGTGTTGACACACAGGTTCGAAATTCATTCACTACAAAAAAGCTAAACCAACTGTTCCAATTTTCAGCCTTGGCAGAAAAACATGAAAACACAGCAGTGTTGAAAAACAGTACTGATGTATTTCTCTTCCAAAGATTTATCAATAACTGCTAGAAACTAAATTGCATCCAGTGGTCAGAGTACAAACTAGATTAACTGGCTAGATAAGCATTCCACATAAGACATTTTGACACATCCAATACCTTTTATGAAATAATTAGTATGCAACAATCTCCATTTGGACTATCAAAGCAGACTAACCACAAGTGAGCCTGTTTTCAGATGGGATGATGATTGTGTGCAATGGGTTGCTTTGGCATCACAAGTGGTCTGGAAATATTGATTGCAGGGAAAATTGCATCAACAACGGCATAAACATTGTTGAACCCAGACAGCAAACATCCCAACTTGTGGTTAGCTTAGATCCTCCCCAGCATACGGGCGATCCACCAGTTGCAGGGCATGACGATTTGACAGATGACTCGCCCCCCTTGGTAGTAATATGGCCATGGGTTGAAACCTCCCAGGGGTTCGTGGTAGCGGCGACAGACGCGGTTACCATGGCGACAGTACTGGCAGCAATAGCCTTGTTCATCCAGGCGATTATCCAGTTCAAGCCCAATGTCTCTCTAAAAAAATCGGACACAAGATAGGACAGGGTCACAATCACGCACATGACACATACCAGTTCTCCCAGTGATGATTTGATTCTGTGAATTGATCAGCTTACTTTGGTTGGGAGTGAGGAGAATATGTGAAAAAGCTAAACAGAAGGGAAAAGATCAGAAGTGATGTCTGTAGAAATGCACAGGAAAAGTTGATGGCTGTGACAAAGAGATTGAGATAGTGGTGAAAGTGGACCTGCTTGATGTAAACTCCGGCAGCATAAAACATGATATAATAGCTATCCTTGACCTTTTCATTATGCCAGAGGTAGCACTGTTACTAGCCGCGTATGGCGCTCCGTCTCTGATCCCAGCATTCTCAGCCTCTCTGCTATGTCCGTCTTCAATCAGAGGGACTCGACGTTGGCGGTTACTAGAATAATTGCACTATTTCTTTCATCTCTGACCTCTTTACTCCCTCGGCTGCAGCCCACACTCTGCACCAAAATGGCCACCCCTCCTTCATTAGAGCATTCAAATTAGAGCTCTCCATGTCTCTGTGCCCTCCCTCTGACCTTGACTTGAAGTGGATGGCACATTCCTAAAGCAATTAGCAAAGTAATGATTGCCAAACAAGGATCCTTTCATTTGCTCTCATTGGCTGCCTCTGAATTTATAGAGGGGCCAAATGAAATCCAAAACGAAAGGTAAATTGGGTAGAATTAATGGCCCTTGGATTTTTTCATTGTGCCGGTTGGTTCATGCCCTCTTTGGTCTCTTGGGGATGAGTGCCTGTATTTGATCAAGAGCAACTCCAAATGGGGTTCGGAGAAGTGCCACTTAACTCGCCCCAGCGACTACCAGAGACTATGCTCGGTTCACATTTTACCACATTTCAATCTCTCACAGCAAGTGAATCCACTGAGACAATCTCTCACTGTCCCCTCCCCGAAAAGCTTGGGTGCAAGAGTTGCTGGCCTACCCAGCCCTCGTATCTAGAGCGAGCTGCCACATTTCTTCCTAGCGTGTACCATGAATCAGCTACTTGCTGGGTCAAAACAAGTCATCTGTCGGGTGGAGAAAAATGTTACAGTTTGTACCCAGTGGAAAACCGGGCTGTGACCCCAAGTTCTCCCCTACATTAAGTACGGAAAAGGAGGGGGTGCTTGCAGCGACTCGTTTTAGGTAGATGCAGTGGCTAGCCGATCAAAACAGATACGAGATAATAGCCTGGCATTACAGACGTTGCCTCCATTGTTTTGCAGCTGGCGGTTGATTACAATCATCCATGAATAATTTCACAACCAGCATGACACGCAAAGACAACAAATCATGACAACTGCCCTGAGGACGATACATAGAGCAAAATTACACACTTATAACACACACTCACTAGAAAGGAAGCGAAATATGATATGTATGATGGCTTTGATTTATTGTGCTGACAAATCCTGTTGGGCATTAATGATTTATTATTTCAGTCAAGTTTGGGGTCATCAGCTTCTAGGCAAAAATCTGTTAGGAAAACAGAACAGGCGCTGTCAATGGACCAGTACTAACACTATATGCTCCCCGCAGCCCAAAATGCGATGTTACAAAAATCCTGATCTTCAGCCTGGAAAATGAAGAAAATATTTTATTAAAATGATGTTGTGTTTATCAAAACAAACAGCTAATAGGTAACATTGTACCTTAAAGACAATTAATCAAAGCCATCCTTTCAAAACGGGGGGCACATATTAATCACTCTAGCTTTGAGTTTTCATCTCTTGTGGGATATTCTGGCAATAAAAATGGTGCACCTTGGGAAATCTCCGGCAGTCACTCACAAACAAGCAGCAATAATGAAGAGTAAAAGTCATTACCCCTTTGCTGCATCTGATTCTATCATCATACATGCACACACATACGTGCATGCATGCACACACCCCCACACACACACAGGTTCATGCATGATACAAGGCATAGGATATGATATGAATGAGTCTTCGGAGTAGATAACGTCAGTCATTCAATAAGATGTAGCGAATCAAAGCATGACTCCCTTAATTTCCACACTTGTCGGTGTTATTTCACACACACTGATTACCACCTTTCACGGTTTTGAAGTACATGCCTGGATATGTTATTAAATCTTGTTGCCAAGCTCATCCTAGTTGTTCTGATTTCAAAATAATAAAACACCCGAGGCAAAATGTCTGTTTTCATACCTTGCTGTGTATTCTTTAGGTTTTTGTATTTGCCCTCTTAAAAAAAATGTATTGTGTGATGTACTCAGCAACTGACATGTAAACTAACTCCCGGTGCACACATGGATAGGAATAATTATCAGTATGGTGATGCTACTGAAAATGCCATTTCCAATCCTGCAAGGACAGCCATGTTGCATACTTGACCTTACCCTGATACCGGCTGTCATTTGCCTGTGTGGAGCATTCATGGTTTATCTAAAGTCCCAACTTTAACCTAATGCACATTGCATGCATATATACGCTAACAAACATTGATGCACATACACTCGTGTGTGTACACCAACTGCCAAAACTGTTTACATGTGTGTATGTGTGTGTAATCTTATTCTACTGCAAGGTCCAAACATATTGGAAGCGCATCCTGGCTATTTGGGTCAAGGTCTGTGGTATCATTCCTCCAGCACTGTCAGATGATAGTTATTCAGTTGGAGATTTCCAGGGCCGCCTCCCCTACATGCCAGGCTCCAATGTGGCAGCCATGGCTAAAGGTCATCCCTATATATCTGCCATTCTCTGTCACATGGACTCTAATGATTATCCACAGGAAAAAAAAAAGTGCACCGGTGCACTGTGAGGAGAGGCTCTGCTGGAATAGGTTTCCGACCTGTGAAACACAGATGAAAGGGCGCGGCACATCAGGTGAAGGGATGCTTGTGTGCATGTGTGTGAAAGAGGCAGATAAAGAGCGAGTAAAGCGAGAGATAAAGTAAGAGAAACTGGGAATGAGAGATAATGTGCGTACATTTTTTTCCACAATTTTTCAGGTTGAGCACACGTATGCTGCCTGTGTATAATGAGTTGTGGGTGTGTGCATCTGGATTTGTGTGCCCATGTGCTCGAGTTGTGTCTCCTGAGGAAAGAAATGTCATGGATAACACGTTCGGCTTCCTACTGGCAGGGGTGAGGGGCTCAGACCTTCAGTTGCAGTCGACCGCCTGCCCTGTGCTTGGTCACAAAGGCCTTTGTTATCTCTGGACTCATAAACACTGGCTGGATGTGGTCTACGAATGGATGGCAGCGGGGTGCATTACTCAACTGTTAGAGGCAGAACATATCAAAAGGCAAGCTGAGTTTTTCCTCCCCCGGTATGTTTAATTGCCAAGTATTGCAGTCCCAGCCACAGAAGATTAGGAAGGAGACCGAGATCATTGGTGCAACTGAGAAGTTGAATGGGCTGTGTCCCTGGGACCAGCCTGATAAATGTTAATATTATAAGGTGTCTCATTTCTCTGCATGTTGCTTTTGGTTTCTCAGAGCTCTGAGATGGAGACAGAACTTAACTCATTATCCTTGAATTTTACTTTAGTGGCCACTGAGAAAACTGTCTGGGTTGAGTGAGGGAGTGTGTTAATATTTTTATGTAAGGCGTCGTGGCAGTCTATTCTATTACTTACATGGGGATTGCTGGTTCGAGTCCCCGTGTTACCTCCGGCTTGGTCGGGCATCCCTACAGACACAATTGACTGTGTCTGCGGGTGGGAAGCTGGATATGGGTATGTGTCCTGGTCGCTGCACCAGCACCTATTCTGGTCGGTCGGGGCGCCTGTTCTGGGGGTGAATGAGAACTGGGGGGAATAGCATGATCCTTCCACGTGCTATGTCCCCCTGGTGAAACGTCTCACTGTCAGGTGAAAAGAAGCAGCTGGCGACTCCACGTGTATCGAAGGAGGCATGTGGTAGTCTGGAGCCCTTTCCGGATCAGCAGAGGGGGTGGAGCAGCGACCAGGATGGCTCAGAAGAGTGGGGTAATTGGCCGGATACAATTGGGGAGAAAAAGGGAGGAAAATCCCCCCCCCCCACCAAAAAATTGTATGTTTGTGTGTGTGTTTGCATATGTGTGTGGTGTCTTTGCATATGCATCTATTGATATGTTTTTGTCTTTGGATACCTTTGTAAGTGTATCACTTCTCCATGTATAATGCACGTAAATATGTGAGCTTCTCTAAGAGGCAAGGATATAATCCATTATAGAGCGCTGAATAGTCTACATGCACTGCACCAAAACATGGCATTGGATCTTTCCACAACTTTTTATGTGCTTTTGAAAACTACCGCATAATTAACAAATATTTCTTTTCAGTAAAAAGTGACCTTGGTGCACTGCTTCCTGCTGCCTCAGACAAAAAGCCAGGAAAAGCATTAACTTAGGGTGTAGAAGTGCTGCCTTTGAAAGTCTTGGATATTCCTCTCAATTAACAAGGAGACATTAAGGGAGTCTTCAATGAACTGGCCTTACTTACACAGATATATAGAGCAGTTGCTATGCCCTCTGGTGCACCATGTCCGTTTTAACATTAATTAGTGAGTGATTTATATGCAGGAAGAGTCTAAGCACAGCCGGAGCCCATTGAAGTGGCTCGGCTCTATATCCAAGTGTGGTCCTTGGCTGGCTTGGTATAGTACTCACATAGTCATTCACGGGAAGCTGGTCCATGACGTCGCGAGTGGAGCGCTTTCCTGTGACCTGGGTATCAGATGTGGCCTCCCATTCCTCCCCCTCCTGCATCTCAGCATCTGAAAAAACATTGCATTGGCAAAGAGATCAGATGTTTTTATGCACTACATGTTGTTGCAACACTAACCAAACACTCCATTGTTTGAACCATAATGAAAAATCTCTTATTGGCTTTCCTTTTTCTCCTTCCCTGTGGCTTGATGTCAATGACTAACATTGTGGGGGAGGATAATTCAGAATTCAGTGCGAGCTTTTTCATGCTCCCTCAAACAATGGTGTTGCTGTCTTGATGCAGTGCAGAATACAAACGGTCAATTTTCTGTGGATTCTAACTAGTACCAGAAGTAAAAACAAAATTGTAAATAGAGAATCTCTAGATGACAATCAATCTTTCTCAAATATTAAGCAACAACGAGGAACAATGCCAAGTCAGGCCTCTCACATGGTTATGAATGCGTACAAGTCTCTATAGACTTCTGTGTCCTCCAGTCAGAATGTTAATAGGCTTCACTTAGAAGAAGAGCTGCCCCAACGCCCTTACCTCTCAAGGGGGCTGGATGGATCCAGTGGATAGGCAGCTCTTGGCAGATCTCCCAAATCCTGGAATTGAGGAGGAAGGTTGTGCTTGCAATAGGCTCCTCTGCAGGCACCCACACCTGGGAGTCCTCCACCCTCACATCCATGCCCTCTGTGTCACCCATCTGCCAGAGGACACAAAACAAACACGTGTACACATACAAAAAGATATATATATATACATATTTGCGCACTCACCCATGTACATACAAACCCAAACACACACACACACACATGCACGCACACACGCATGCACGCACGCACGCATGCACGCACACACGCACGCACACACACACACACACACACACACTCTCTCTCTCTCTTAGCTGTCCATCGTGTCCGATGATGATGCTTGCTGGGGGGGCAGTCCAGTGCCGTTGACGCTGATGCCACTTCATGATGCTGCGGAGGCCAATGCTTGAGCCACACACTCGTCCACAGGTGGGGCAAGGGAGCCCAGATGTTGGGGTTATGCCGACAGCCCTCTGGTGTCATTGGTGTCATTGGGCATGTCTTTCAGTCCTCCTCTGTTGGTTAGTGTAATGTATTTTTTCAGTCATCCTGGCACAGGTGACCTGCCAGGCCGATCTATCGATGGCTAGTGGTTCAAGATGGATGGGGTTTATGTTGCAGCACCTCAGGAGGTATTAAGTATAGTCCTTACAAAGCCTCTTTTGTCCACCAGCGGCTCATTTTGCATTGCTGAGTTGCCCATAGAGTGTTTGGTGGGGTAGGCAGTGGTCAGGCATGCGGACAGTATGCCCTATCCAGCGAAGATATATTGTAGCTATTGCTGCTTCCATGGAGGTGGAGTTGGTCATGGAAAGAATCTTAGTATGGGGGACTTGATCATCCCAGGATGAAGCCACTGGATGTGGAAGGCCTCCAAGTTTGTGATATGCTGTCTGTATGGGGTCCAAGTTTCTGCCCCATAGAGCAGAGTGGAGTCAAAGGAAAAGTGTAGAGCCAAGATAGGTGAACTGGTCTACTACTCTGAGTGAAACACCATTGATTTGGAAGCTGGGGGCTTAAGGAGACTGTATAGTGAGTTATGACATGACTTCAGTTTTTTTAATGTTGACCTGACCAGAGGACTTGCATAGGCCAGAAAGTGTGTTTAAGGCATGCTGCATGAACTCTGGGCTATGTGTCAAGACAGCACATTCATCTGCATATTGAAGCTCAAAGATTTGGCAGGTTTTTGCCTTTGTATGGGTCAAGAGCTGTCGGATGTTGAATAGACTTCTGTCAAGGCGGTAGTCCAGGTGAACGCCATCTCTCCATCACCAGGGCATGGTGGAAGAGGTGGGTGATGGCTGACAGGAGGGGATTGAACAAGACCAGTGCCAAGACACAGTCTTGCTTTGCCCCAATGTCAACCTTGAAGGACTCTTACTGGAGTCCTGCCGTAAGGACTATGGATTGCATCCCATCATGCCATTTCTGCAGGATGTAGAGAAACTTGGGTAGTACCCCAAGTTTGGAGAGCTGTTTCCTGGTCTCCAAACTCTTTTACACACACACACACACACACACACACACACACACACACACACACACACACACACACACACACACACACACACACACACACACACACACACACACGTCAGAGGCCACACCAATGTTTAAGGCCACACCCAATGTTTAAGGCCACACACCAAGTGCAAGCTTGTACCCTGAATTTGCACCCCTCTTCTCTAAGCTGTGGAGCAGCTGAAGCTCTATTTTTTTTATCTATCACCTCTTTTTTCATCTAGTGGGAAGTTGGCAACTTCCTGACTCTTGACTTCTTCTACACTGACTTCCTCCTATCTTTCTGTTCCCTCTTCTCAAGCCTCCAGGCTGGTCCTTCTATGATAGATCATTGAAATTCACAGACAGTGATGATTTGACTTTTAAATGACTTTAGAAGTGGTCTTCATTACTCCGGGTATGTCTGCAATATCGTTAAATGTGACAGACACAATAAAGCATTGCACCCCACCCCCCACCCACCCACAATGCCTCGGTCGGTGCCCAGCACTATCAGTGTGCTTAATTTGTTGATACCGTAGTTCATGAGCTGTAAAGTAAACTATTATTGTTTAATGATAGGGACTGCACGACAGTGTTGTCTAATAGAGATATATGAAGCAGCTATTGTAATACTCTCCCCTAACAGTGAAGAAAAATTTATTTTCTCCTGTATATGTAAATACATAAGCAAACGAAGCCCTCTTCCCATCCCCTTGTTCATTAGCAACACAGAACAGAGAAACAGTTCACTTGACAAATGTTTTTACAAGGTGATTTTCTCCCAGTCTAAAGCTTAATTGCACATTAGTTAAGCTTGATGTAGAATCCTGGGGCTATAGCAGGAGCAAGAATCATTTATATTAGGTCGTGTCCCCTCCCTCTTACTCCCTGCTTGTCACTCTGTGTTATATTAGAATTTACTCTACGTACCGATTCTTGTTTGTTATATAGTGACATGGTCAGGACCTGCCGAGACAAAATAACTCACACATGTTCTGCTCGATCAAAGGCTGTGGCTGGGCCCAGGTGGTGCCTGTGCTTAGCCAAGCTTTTGACACAGTTTCTTGCCCTTTTAAGCCAAGGCTGGATCATAAAAAACTAACGACGACTCAGAGACTGCTGTTGTGGATGGTGGTACAGCCGTGGGGATGCTCTGGTATTAGTTACCCGGCTCTCCATTCCCACAGCTGCAGAAATTAAAATCAAATTGATGAAACACAAACAGCTCTCTCTAATTGGACCTCTTAACCACTGAAGCCAACCGAGTCTTAAGAATAAAATGGAGGTCACGGCACAGGGCTTGCAACATGACTTTGACTTCACAGTTGAGGAACGACTCCAATAACTTACAGGGGAGACCGCCTGAAGGAAAGAGGAAAAGGTCAGTATTTTAGCATGGAGCAGGGTTTTATGAATGCCAGTTGACGAGCATGAAGATAACATGATTACAGTCCTCCAGCATCTACACGCATGTTTTTTTTTTAGTATTGACGAATGATGTATTATTAGAACACAAACAGCCTTTTATTGACATTGGCGAATGGGTGTAACTTGTTTTAGTGAGTCAGTTCCTTGTGTATACACTCACCGGCCACTTTATTAGGTACACCTTGCTAGTACCGGGTTGGACCCCCTTTTGCCTTCAGAATTGCCTTAATCCTTCGTGGCATAGATTCAACAAGGTACTGGAAACATTCCTCAGAGAGTTTGGTCCATATTGACATGATAGCATCACGCAGTTGCTGCAGATTTGTCGGCTGCACATCCATGATGCGAATCTCCTGGTCCACCACATCCCAAAGGTGCTCTATTGGATTGAGATCTGGTGACTTTGGAGGCCATTTGAGTACAGTGAACTCATTGTCATGTTCAAGAAACCAGTCTGAGATGATTCAAGCTTTATGACATGGCGCGTTATCCTGCTGGAAGTAGCCATCAGAAGATGGGAACACTGTGGTCATAAAGGGATAGACATGGTCAGCACCATACTCAGGTAGGCTGTGGCGTTGACACGATGCTCAGTTGGCACTAAGGGGCCCAAAGTGTGCCAAGAAAATATCCCCCACACCATTACACCACCACCACCAGCCTGAACCATTGATACAAGGCAGGATGGATCCATGCTTTTATGTTGTTGACGCCAAATTCTGACCCTACCATCCGAATGTCACAGCAGAAATCGAGACTCATCAGACCAGGCAACGTTTTTCCAATCTTCTATTGTCCAATTTTGGTGAGCCTGTGCGAATTGTAGCCTCAGTTTCCTGTTCTTAGCTGACAGGAGTGGCACCCGGTGTGGTCTTCTGCTGCTGTAGCCCATCTGCCTCAAGGTTCGACGTGTTGTGCATTCAGAGATGCTCTTCTGCATACCTCGGTTGTAATGAGTGGTTATTTGAGTTACTGTTGCCTTTCTATCAGCTCGAACCAGTCTGGCCATTCTCCTCTGACCTCTGGCATCAACAAGGCATTTTCGCCCACAGAACTGCCGCTCACTGGATATTTTCTCTTTTTCGGACCATTCTCTGTAAACCCTAGAGATGGTTGTGCGTGAAAATCCCAGTAGATCAGCAGTTTCTGAAATACTCAGACCAGCTCGTCTGACACCAACAACCATGCCACGTTCAAAGTCACTTAAATCACCTTTCTTCCCCATTCTGATGCTCGGTTTGAA